>NC_074670.1:3645463-3795364 GCF_029448725.1 Salvelinus fontinalis
GCTGATTGTAGTAAGGTAGTAACATTACATTCCCCCAGGCTGATTGTATATTATAGTAAGATAGTAACATTACATTCTCCCAGGCTGATTGTATATTATAGTAAGATAGTAACATTACATTCCCCCAGGCTGAGTGTATATTATAGTAAGATAGTAACATTACATTCCCCCAGGCTGAGTGTATATTATAGTAAGATAGTAACATTACATTCCCCCAGGCTGAGTGTATATTATAGTAAGATAGTAACATTACATTCCCCCAGGCTGATTGTATATTATAGTAAGATAGTAACATTACATTCCCCCAGGCTGAGTGTATATTATAGTAAGATAGTAACATTACATTCCCCCAAGCTGAGTGTATATTATAGTAAGATAGTAACAGTACATTCCCCCCAGGCTGAGTGTATATTATAGTAAGATAGTAACATTACATTCCCCCAGGCTGAGTGTATATTATAGTAAGATAGTAACATTACATTCCCCCAAGCTGAGTGTATATTATAGTAAGATAGTAACAGTACATTCCCCCCAGGCTGAGTGTATATTAGAGTAAGATAGTAACATTACATTCCCCCAGGCTGAGTGTATATTATAGTTAGATAGTAACATTACATTCCCCCAAGCTGAGTGTATATTATAGTAAGATAGTAACAGTACATTCCCCCCAGGCTGAGTGTATATTATAGTAAGATAGTAACATTACATTCCCCCAGGCTGAGTGTATATTATAGTAAGATAGTAACATTACATTCCCCCAGGCTGATTGTACATTATAGTAAGATAGTAACATTACATTCCCCCAGGCTGATTGTATATTATAGTAAGATAGTAACATTACATTCCCCCAGGCTGAGTGTATATTATAGTAAGATAGTAACATTACATTCCCCCAGGCTGAGTGTATATTATAGTAAGATAGTAACATTACATTCTCCCAGGCTGATTGTATATTATAGTAAGATAGTAACATTACATTCCCCCCAGGCTGATTGTATATTATAGTAAGATAGTAACATTACATTCCCCCAAGCTGAGTGTATATTATAGTAAGATAGTAACATTACATTCCCCCAGGCTGATTGTATATTATAGTAAGATAGTAACATTACATTCCCCCAGGCTGAGTGTATATTATAGTAAGATAGTAACATTACATTCCCCCAGGCTGATTGTATATTATAGTAAGATAGTAACAGTACATTCCCCCAGGCTGATTGTATATTATAGTAAGTGTACTGTAAAGTGTTAGAATACTTGGTACATGTTAGAGATGCCTGTACTGTCTAAGAAGACGTTGTAAACGTTAGAGATGCCTGTACTGTGTAAGAAGACGTTGTACACGTTAGAGATGCCTGTCCTGTGTAAGAGGCCCATTGATCTACAACCTACTGCCCGTTCAGCTCTGTTCTGTTCAGATGCTCCAGTGTTTCGAACCAGCTGCCTCTACATGTGCTCATTCATCATTCATTCTCTGTCTAACACTGCCCCCAGTGGCCAGTCTGAAAATAGCACAGTGTGTTTTGTAGCCTGGGTGGCTGTAGCATCTGCTGTAAAGGTTGGTTGGAGTGAGAGCTGTCAGGGCTAATCCACCAGTCCAGACAGAGACAGGCGCAGGATACATACCATATGGACCCTATTATAGTGCACTGTGTAAAGTAGAGACATTTAGGCCTGAGATTCACTGGCCCTCGCTAACAGTCATCAATACCCTCAGTTATAGAAGGTCTGTTAGAAAACTGCCTTTAATACTCTCAGTTATAGAAGGTCTGTTAGTAAACCACCATTAATACTCTCAGTTATAGAAGGTCTGTTAGTAAACTACCATTAATACTCTCAGTTATAGAAGGTCTGTTAGTAAACCACCATTAATACTCTCAGTTATAGAAGGTCTGTTAGAAAACTGCCTTTAATACTCTCAGTTATAGAAGGTCTGTTAGAAAACTGCCTTTAATACTCTCAGTTATAGAAGGTCTGTTAGAAAACTGCCTTTAATACTCTCAGTTATAGAAGGTCTGTTAGAAAACTGCCTTTAATACTCTCAGTTATAGAAGGTCTGCTAGAAAACTACCATGAATACTCTCAGTTATAGAAGGTCTGATAGAAAACTACCATGAATACTCTCAGTTATAGAAGGTCTGTTAGAAAACTGCCTTTAATACTCTCAGTTATAGAAGGTCTGTTAGAAAACTGCCTTTAATACTCTCAGTTATAGAAGGTCTGTTAGAAAACTACCATTAATACTCTCAGTTATAGAAGGTCTGTTAGTAAACTGCCTTTAATACTCTCAGTTATAGAAGGTCTGTTAGTAAACTACCATTAATACTCTACTGGCGGATTTTAATCAGATATGGTAATTTATGGTAAGTGTGACGTATGTTAATATAAATATGTAAATTTGCGGTAGCATGTTGGTATTTGTACATATTAATAGGAAAAGTCAATTAAAAACATAAAATAGTGTCCACACAAGCTGTTTTGGTCCTTGTTTTCCCAGAGCCTTCGTAGAGCCTTCGTAGTATCAAGTAGTTTTCCCAGAGCCTTCGTAGAGCCTTCGTAGAGCCATCTCAGAGCCTTCGTAGTATCAAGATCATCGTTATAATCTTTACCATGTATCTTTAGTAGTCGAGGTGTTTCCCAGAACCTTCTTTACCATGTATCTTTAGTAGTCGAGGTGTTTACCAGAACCTTCTTTACCGTGTATCTTTAGTAGTCGAGGTGTTTCCCAGAACCTTCTTTACCGTGTATCTTTAGTAGTCGAGGTGTTTCCCAGAACCTTCTTTACCGTGTATCTTTAGTAGTCGAGGTGTTTCCCAGAACCTTCTTTACCGTGTATCTTTAGTAGTCGAGGTGTTTCCCAGAACCTTCTTTACCGTGTATCTTTAGTAGTCGAGGTGTTTCCCAGAACCTTCTTTACCATGTATCTTTAGTAGTCGAGGTGTTTCCCAGAACCTTCTTTACCGTGTATCTTTAGTAGTCGAGGTGTTTCCCAGAACCTTCTTTACCATGTATCTTTAGTAGTCGAGGTGTTTCCCAGAACCTTCTTTACCATGTATCTTTAGTAGTCGAGGTGTTTCCCAGAACCTTCTTTACCATGTATCTTTAGTAGTGGAGGTGTTTCCCAGAACCTTCTTTACCGTGTATCTTTAGTAGTGGAGGTGTTTCCCAGAACCTTCTTTACCGTGTATCTTTAGTAGTTGAGGTGTTTCCCAGAACCTTCGTTAGTAACGCGTCTCAAAACCTTCCTGCATTTACCAGATCCAGACCAGTCGCAGAGTAGCCATTAGAGATGTGTTTTTCTTGCCCTTCCGTGTCCCTTTATTCACACAAGATCTCTGCTACACGTAGAATCAATATGTTTAGGCTGTGGTCTACCTGTGCCTTGCCCATAACTTCAGAACAAAGTTGTCTACAAATACAAAGGTGCAAGTATTTGCAATTGTTACAAATAAAATGAATGATAAAATGATGGTTCAATTGAAAACGAAGATGACTGCATTGCATTATATATAGGCTACATGGGCCTGTAGCTGCTATTTCAATCATGCCATCTATTTCTCCTTCAATCAATTCAATTATATTTTGTGACTAAGCTACTGCTCCCCTGAGGTGCTGTTATGCTGCAGGTGGCTGAAGTGGAGAGGAGAGGAGGAGAGAGGAGAGGAAGAGAGAGGAGAGGAAGGGGAGAGGATAGAGGAAGGGGAGAGGAAGGGCAGGAGGAGAGAGGAGGGGACGAGAGGAGGAGAGGAAGGGGAGAGGAGAGGAAGGGCAGAGGAGAGGAGAGGAGGAGAGAGGAGAGGAGGAGAGGAGGAGAGGAAAGGGAGAGGAGAGGAAGGGCAGAGGAGAGGAGAGGAGGAGAGAGGAGAGGACGAGAGGAGGAGAGGAAGGTGAGAGGAGAGGAAGGGCAGAGGAGAGGAGAGGAGGAGAGAGGAGAGGACGAGAGGAGGAGAGGGAAAAAAAGAAATGCAACTTGCAACAATTTCAAAGATTTTACTGACTTACAGTTCATAAGGAAATCAGTCAATTGAAACATATTCATTAGGCTCTAGTCTATAGATTTCACATGACTGGGAATACAGATATGCATCTGTTGGTCACAGATACCTTAAATAAAGGGATTGTGGAGCAGAAGACCAGTCAGTATCTGGTGTGACCACCGTTTGGCTCAAGCAGCAGCGACATCTCCTTCACATAGAGTTGATCAGGCTGTTGATTGTGGCCTGTGGAATGTTGTCTCACTCCTCTTCAATAGCTGTGCGAAGTTGCTGGATATTGCCGGGAACTGGGAGACGCTGTCGTACGTGCCAATCCAGAGCATCCCAAACATGCTCAATGGGTGATATGTCTGGTGAGTATGCAGGCCACGAAAGAACTGGGACATTTTCAGATTCCTGGAATTGTGTAACAGATCCTTGCGACATGGGTCCGTGCATTATCATGCTGAAACATGAGGTGATGGCGGGCCTCAGGATCTCGTCACGGTACCTCTGTGCATTCAAATTACCATCCAAAAAATGCGTTCCTTGTCCGTAGCTTATGCTTCCAATAACTCCACTGCCACTTTTGGTCACTCTGTTCACAACGTTGACATCAGCTAACTGCTCGCCCACACGACTCCATACACGCTGTCTGCCATCTGCCCGGTACAGTTGAAACCATTCATCTGTGAATAGCACACTTCTCTAGCGTGCCAGTGGCCATCGAAGGTGAGCATTTTTTTCCTACTGAAGTCGAAACATTCAATTGTCTGGCAACAGCTCTGCTGGACATTCCTGCAGTCAGCATGCCAATTGCACACTCCCTCAAAACTTGAGACATCTGTGGCATCTGATAGTTCATTGTCATTGTGAGGGAGGAGGGAGTATCATGGTCACAGCCAGGAGGGGAATCCTCAAAAGCAGAGCTGCTGGAAAACGTTTGGCGAGACAGCATTTGCTCCAGTACTTTTCAATCTGGCGTGGCAGCAGCAGTATCGGCCAGGCCAGTAACTTCTCAGCACTGTTTTTGCTTTCCAGTTCAACATAAACCTGCTCTGTCCCAGCAGGGCCGGCTTCAGGCATAAGCAACATAAGCAGTCACTTAGGGCCCCTGGGTCACTAGGGGACCACTGAGTTCCTTCATTTTAGGAGCTCAGTCATGGTCTCTACTTAGAATAGTAGAATACACAAGGCAGGGTCTCAACTTCCTGTTGCTAGGTAGAATAGTAGACTACACAAGGCAGGGTCTCAACTTCCTGTTGCTAAGTAGAATAGTAGAACAGACAAGGTGATATTTATTAATGTGGTGGTACATCAGTGGTTTATCTCTTGTTATGTCAGTCACTGATAGTCAGTTAACCATGTCAGCTAACACTGTTTAGATTGGTAAGTTAGTCTAGCTAGCTATCTAAACTTGTATTAATCATGGCTGAATACCGACCCGGCATGCAGGGTATGTTCCCAGGAGCCACAACCTCCAGGGGGCTCCCTTTGATTTTGTTAGTCACTCACTCAGATATCATTAACATGGCATAAGTCTTGGCCAAATGTGTAGAATTGCAGGAAATTTACTTTGCAACTTTTTCTCTCTGTCGTCAAGGGAGGGGCCACTAAAATGTTTTGCTTGGGCCCACAAAAGGGACCCCAAAAGGGCCCACAGAAGGCTAGGGCCGGCCCTCTATCGCAGTCTACCATTGAAAACCATTGAAGACGAACAAGCAGAAAAGTTGTGCTATTTGTATTTGAGCAATTCATTCAAGCACCATCGCAGTCCTGTTCCGTGTTATCAGGGTTCCTTGTGACGTCCCTATCCCATTGAAGTTGAAATGTAAAATGGTTTAAGCTAAGGGTTAAGGTTAGGGTAGGTTAGGTTAGGTTAGGGATTTGGATAGGGACGTCTCAATTATTCTGGATAGCACTGACTCTACGCTCCCGCGAGTCACAACTTCTCAAGCACTCGAGCAGTAGCTAGCTACGTTCACACAGCACACGCCGGCTGTCCTGAGCAAAAAGAACAATCTATTAGCTGAGCTTTTTTTGTTTTAGGTAAAGTGATTTACAGAAGTAAACATACTAGCAATATGCTTGCTACTGTTGATAGTCTAGAAAAAATTATTATTTTTTACCACTTTTACCACTTTTATTTTGACCCCCTTTTTCTCCCCAATTGGTAGTTACAGTCTTGCCTCATCGCTGTAACTCCCGTACGGACTCGGGAGATGTGAAGGTCGAGAGCCATGCGTCCTCCGAAACACAACCCAACCAACCCACACTGCTTCTTGACACAATGCCCATCCAACCCAGAAGCCTGCCACACCAATCTGTCGGAGGAAACACCTGGTCAGCGTGCACTGCATCCGGCCCGCCACAGGAGTCGCTAGTGGGCGATGAGACAAGGATATCCCTGCCGGCCAAACCCTCCCTAACCTGAACGACGCAGGGCCAATTGTGCACCCCCCCATGGGCCTCCCGGTCGCGGCCAGCTGCGACAGAGCCTGGGCTCGAACCCAGAATCTCTGGTGGCACAGCGATGCAGTGCCTTAGACCACTGCGCAACCGAAACACTTTTGAACCTGTGGTGCCACCTCTACTCTAGAGTCTTGGTCAGAGTCAGACAGGTCCTCTACTCTAGAGTCTTGGTCAGAGTCACCTCTTGCAGGTGTATAGTGTAGTCCCTGGAGGGGAGGCCTCCATTGACTGTAGGGATAAACATTCACGTAACTTGATATTAATGGGATGAAATGCTCCAAGAGACTGCTTATGTGGAGGCCTAGGATTATATTATTTATTTAACATTTATTTAACTAGGCCAAACCCTAACCCTGACAATGTTGGCCTAACTATGCGCAGCCCTATAGGACTCCCGATCACGGCCGGTTGTGATACAGCCTGGAATCGAATCAGGGTCTGTAGTGACTCCTCTAGCACTGAGATGCAGTGCCTTAGACCACTGCGCCACTCGGGAGTACTAGGAGCACTAGGAGCCCTAGGAGCACTAGGATTACTAGGAGCGCTAGGATTACTAGGAGAACTAGGAGCCCTAGGAGCACTAGGATTACTAGGAGCACTAGGAGCACTAGGAGCACTAGGATTACTAGGCTAATTAGGAGCACTAGGAGCACTAGGAGCACTAGGATTACTAGACTAATTAGGAGCACTAGGAGCCCTAGGAGCACTAGGATTATTAGTGGCACTAGGAGCACTAGGATTACTAGGATTACTAGGATAATTAGGAGCACTAGGAGCACAAGGATTACTAGGAGCACTAGGAGCCCTAGGAGCACTAGGATTATTAGGAGAACTAGGAGCACTAGGATTATTAGGAGAAATAGGAGCACTAGGATTACTAGGAGCACTAGGAGCCCTAGGAGCACTAGGAACACTAGGAACACTAGGAACACTAGGAGCACTATAAGGCTACGTGATGAGAAGAGCAACAATATACTGTACTGTATAGTAGGTCACTAGAGTCAGTGGGTTGTATCAGGATTGACTGTCTTGGAGGCCATGACAACGATGACGATGTCATGATCTTGTCTAGGCAAAGAGGAAGTAGAGTTTATGAATATGTTACTCCTACTTATTTAGTTTCCTTTGTTTGATTATTACTTTGTTTAAATCTAACGTTTGTTCATTAAAATTTTGGACTGGGTGATTATTACGTTGTTTAAATCTGACGCTTGTTCATTAATATAAAAGACTGGGTGATTATTACTTTGTTTAAATCTGACGCTTGTTCATTAATATAAAAGACTGGGTGATTATTACGTTGTTTAAATCTGACGCTTGTTCATAAAAGTTAAGGACTGAGGAGCGTCTCGGGTGGCTCAGTGGTGTAAAGCAGTGCATCTCATTGCTAGCTGTGCCATTAGAGATTGAGCCTCTCGCGTGGCTCAGTGGTGTAAAGCAGTGCATCTCATTGCTAGCTGTGCCGCTAGAGATTGAAGGACTGTTTGTGTTCAGTAAATATTAGAGCCATTATTTTCTGCTCTTTTCACCAGAGTCAGTTATTAAAAAGCATCCTGTACTTTTCAAGAGTTAACGACGTATTATATTAATGGGTAAAAGAGCACGTCTTCAGCAATAGTTGTGCATATTTGGTCCCATTGCTTTCTTGTAATTGCTTCCAGTAGGCTGCCTTACTGCCTTAATGCCTCGTAGTGAAATACTCTAAATCAAGACCACATAATGAACCACCACCACCACTTACAACTTACACAACCTCTCTGTCTGTCTGTCTGTCTGTCTGTCTGTCTGTCTGTCTGTCTGTCTGTCTGTCTGTCTGTCTGTCTGTCTGTCTGTCTGTGTGCGCGTGGTGTGCGTCTGCCTGTCTGTGTGTGTGTCTGCCTGTGTGTATGTGTGTGTGTGGCCCTAATGTGAATATTCACGTCCATTTCATTTGGTATTTAATTTGCCTCCTTCTCTGTTGTTAAAGCTCCCCAGTAACTAACACAGAGGCCCGAGGCCCCAACCCAACAAACGCTCAGCTTCCAAAAGAGCTTCCTGGATTCCTCCATGCAAAATATTTCAGCAGCAGTAACCATCTGTGTTAATTCAATTAACCTATTAAATATACATTTGGAAGTTAATTAGGAAGCTTGTTCCAATCACATCTATATTCTATATATCTATATCTATATATACATCTATATATGTTCTATATTTCCTGTAATTCAAATCAAATCAAATCAAATCAAATCACATTTTATTAGTCACATGCGCCGAATACAACAGGTGCAGACCTTACAGTGAAATGCTTACTTACAAGCCCCTTAACCAACAATGCAGTTTTAAGAAAATACCCCCCAAAAAGTAAGAGATAAGAATAACAAATAATTAAAAAGCAGCAGTAAATAACAATAGCGGGGCTATATACAGGGAGTACTGGTACAGAGTCAATGTGGAGACTATATACAGGAGGTTACGGTACAGAGTCAATGTGGAGGTTATATACAGGGTGTTACGGTACAGAGTCAATGTGGAGGCTATATACAGGGTGTTACGGTACAGAGTCAATGTGGAGGTTATATACAGGAGGTTACGGTACAGAGTCAATGTGGAGGTTATATACAGGGTGTTACGGTACAGAGTCAATGTGGAGGCTATATACAGGGTGTTACGGTACAGAGTCAATGTGGAGACTATATACAGGGTGTTACGGTACAGAGTCAATGTGGAGACTATATACAGGGTGTTATGGTATAGAGTCAATGTGGAGGCTATATACAGGGTGTTACGGTACAGAGTCAATGTGGAGGCTATATACAGGGGGTACTGGTACAGAGTCAGTGTGGAGGTTATATACAGGGTGTTACGGTACAGAGTCAATGTGGAGGCTATATACAGGGTGTTACGGTACAGAGTCAACGTGGAAGCCATATACAGGGGGTACCGGTACAGAGTCAATGTGTGGGGGCACCGGGTTAGTCGAGGTAATTGAGGTAATATGTACATGTAGGTAAAGTTAAAGTGACTATGCATAGATAATAAGCAGAGAGTAGCAGCAGTGTAGAAGGTGGGGGGGGGGGGGGCAAATAGTCTGGGTAGCCATTTGATTGTATGTTCAGGAGTCTTATGGCTTGGGGGGGTAGAAGCTGTTTAGAAGCCTCTTGGACCTAGACTTGGCCCTCCGGTGCCGCTTGCCGTGCGGTAGCAGAGAGAACAGTCTATGGCTAGGGGTGTTGGAGTCTTTGACAATTTTTAGAGCTTTCCTCTGACACCGCCTGGTGTAGATGTTCTGGATGGCAGGATATAAAAAAATGAAAAAGTAATATATTTCATATTTTTTTATTTATAGGATTTAAAGGATTTATAATATTTAAAAAGAAAATGCAAAAATAAAAAAATAACCAGTAAATATCAAACTACATCTGAAGACATTGTTACATTATACATAATATACACAAAAACCCATGGAGCATGTTTAAAATATTTATATTTAACCTTTATTTAACTAGACAAATCAGTTAATAACTAATTTTTATTTACAAGGACGGCCTACCCCGGCCAAACCCGGGCGACGCTGGGCCAATTGTGCGCCGCCCTATTGGACTCCCAATCACGGCCGGTTGTGATACAGCCTGAATGGTTCTATTGAAGAGCAAACAGTTAACACTGAACTAAAGTTAACATTGAATAACAAAGTCATTTCTTGCTATTGTAATGCTGTATAGAGTCTCCTTGTACAGTACATGTGAGGGTAGAGGAGGAATAACATTAAGACAGGTTACTACACCTCACCGGTCTCCATGTGAGGGTAGAGGAGGAATAACATTAAGACAGGTTACTACACCTCACCAGTCTCCATGTGAGGGTAGAGGAGGAATAACATTAAGACAGGTTACTACACCTCACCGGTCTCCATGTGAGGGTAGAGGAGGAATAACGTTAAGACAGGTTACTACACCTCACCAGTCTCCATGTGAGGGTAGAGGAGGAATAACATTAAGATAGGTTACTACACCTCACCAGTCTCCGTGTGAGGGTAGAGGAGGAATAACGACAGGTTACTACACCTCACCAGTCTCCATGTGAGGGTAGAGGAGGAATAACATTAAGACAGGCACACCTCACCAGTCTCCATGTGAGGGTAGAGGAGGGATAGCATTAAGACAGGTTACTACACCTCACCAGTCTCCATGTGAGGGTAGAGGAGGAATAACATTAAGACAGGTTACTAGACCTCACCAGTCTCCATGTGAGGGTAGAGGAGGAATAACATTAAGACAGGTTACTACACCTCACCAGTCTCCGTGTGAGGGTAGAGGAGGAATAACGTTAAGACAGGTTACTACACCTCACCAGTCTCCATGTGAGGGTAGAGGAGGAATAACGACAGGTTACTACACCTCACCAGTCTCCATGTGAGGGTAGAGGAGGAATAACATTAAGACAGGTTACTACACCTCACCAGTCTCCATGTGAGGGTAGAGGAGGAATAACGACAGGTTACTACACCTCACCAGTCTCCGTGTGAGGGTAGAGGAGGAATAACATTAAGATAGGTTACTACACCTCACCAGTCTCCATGTGAGGGTAGAGGAGGAATAACATTAAGACAGGTTACTACACCTCACCAGTCTCCATGTGAGGGTAGAGGAGGAATAACATTAAGATAGGTTACTACACCTCACCAGTCTCCATGTGAGGGTAGAGGAGGAATAACATTAAGACAGGCACACCTCACCAGTCTCCATGTGAGGGTAGAGGAGGAATAACATTAAGACAGGGTACTACACCTCACCAGTCTCCGTGTGAGGGTAGAGGAGGAATAACTTTAAGACAGGTTACTACACCTCACCAGTCTCCATGTGAGGGTAGAGGAGGAATAACATTAAGACAGGTTACTACACCTCACCAGTCTCCATGTGAGGGTAGAGGAGGAATAACGTTAAGACAGGCACACCTCACCAGTCTACATGTGAGGGTAGAGGAGGAATAACATTAAGACAGGTTACTACACCTCACCAGTCTCCGTGTGAGGGTAGAGGAGGAATAACGACAGGGTACTACACCTCACCAGTCTCCATGTGAGGGTAGAGGAGGAATAACATTAAGACAGGTTACTACACCTCACCAGTCTCCATGTGAGGGTAGAGGAGGAATAACATTAAGACAGGTTACTACACCTCACCAGTCTCCGTGTGAGGGTAGAGGAGGAATAACATTAAGACAGGGTACTACACCTCACCAGTCTCCATGTGAGGGTAGAGGAGGAATAACATTAAGACAGGGTACTACACCTCACCAGTCTCCATGTGAGGGTAGAGGAGGAATAACATTAAGACAGGTTACTACACCTCACCAGTCTCCGTGTGAGGGTAGAGGAGGAATAACATTAAGACAGGGTACTACACCTCACCAGTCTCCATGTGAGGGTAGAGGAGGAATAACGACAGGTTACTAGACCTCACCAGTCTCCGTGTGAGGGTAGAGGAGGAATAACATTAAGACAGGTTACTAGACCTCACCAGTCTCCATGTGAGGGTAGAGGAGGAATAACGACAGGTTACTAGACCTCACCAGTCTCCGTGTGAGGGTAGAGGAGGAATAACATTAAGACAGGGTACTGTGTGGTTTACAACAGCAAGGTAGAGTTCAGTGCCTGCTATCTGCCTCATCAGAACTAAATACCCAACTTTAACTGTTCAGTCTGTTACTTTCCCTTCTCCCCCAACCTCCAACCTCCTGCTCCTCTGTAATGCTTTCAAACTCTCTCTCTCTCTCTCTCTCTCTCTCTCTCTCTCTCTCTCTCTCTCTCTCTCTCTCTCTCTCTCTCTCTCTCTCTCTCTCTCTCTCTCTCTCTCTCTCTCTCTCTCTCTCTCTCTCTCTCTCTCTCTCATGTGTTATAGACCACCCACTGAGAGATCTTCTGACAGCTCCTCACAGGTAACCTTTCCTCCAGCTAGCGATGGGAAGGAAGTTAAAGAGATGTGTAACTGGGACACTGAGAAGTTAGATTAAAATGTTCTTGTTGAAAGCGTTCTGAAGTCAAAGGGTAGAGAGATATATCACTTATGTAAAGATCTAACATCTAAGATCTAATAATATAATATAATAATATATAATATATTCTTACCCTCAGCACTTTACTGTTAAGCTTGTTTTGCATTGAGACATAAAACCACGTAATGAAACAAATATACTTTTACCTACATATTACGCCAGTCAGAATTGTTTTTACTGCCAAAAAGAGTATTTGTGAGTTTTTTAAGATTCATAAATTCTCTCATTGTTCACGTCGATTCTTCCATTCATTATTTGACGACATGATATGACCCCTATTCCACTATAAATACAGTGGAAGTGATCGGTTACATTTAAATAACAGTATAAGCCGTCAAAAGAGCTCCGATAATGAGAAGCTACTATTGGAAGCTCGTGTGTGTCTCGTTGAGAAATAAAGACACAACTCAGCTATGCTCTGGGACTGACTGATTTTAAAACAGCTAATCCTTAATTGTGTACAGTGGGTGCTTTTTCTTTTCCTTACCGTTACTCGATTCTTACCCCGAGCTCGAGGGAGCAATGAACAAACAGTTACCAAGCTACAATAATTTCCTTCCTTCTCCACCATCTTTTGCCCTTGTAGTGTTTCACTGTTAAAATGGAATTATGATCAAAGAGCTGTACCAGGCAATGTATTGCGTGTCCCGACGTTAGTCACGCACCACTGATACCCTCTAGCTTATAAAGACTAGAAAGGAATCAGGCGAAGGCGAGGGATAAGACAAAGGAAGAAAGGAGAGGGAACAGAGAGGGGGAATCAATATATTCCAGGATCATGTTTTTTTGTGTATCACAGGCTTCTCTCTTGAAGCATTTCACTTTGAGCGTCAGCACAGGTCATCAGGGGAATGTTACTACAGAGAACCGTGTGGAGGGGAGGAGGGGGTGGGGGGGTGGAGCCGAGAAGGAGGGGGAGGGGGAGGGGAGAGGTAGAGCCGAGAAGGAGGGGGAGTGGAGAGGTAGAGCCGAGAAGAAGGGGGAGGGGGGGTGGACCCGAGATGGAGGGGGGGGGGGGTGGAGAGGTAGAGCCGAGAAGGAGGGGGGGTGGAGAGGTAGAGCCGAGAAGGAGGGGGGGTGGAGAGGTAGAGCCGAGAAGGAGGGGGGGTGGGGAGGTTAGGCCCGAGAAGGAGGGGGAGTGGAGAGGTAGAGCCGGGAAGGAGGGGGGGGTGGGGAGGTAGAGCCGAGAAGGAGGGGGAGGGGAGAGGTAGAGCCGAGAAGGAGGGGGAGGAGTGGAGAGGTAGAGCCGAGAAGGAGGGGGGTGGGGAGGTGAAGAGGTAGAGCCGAGAAGGAGGGAGATGGGGGGGTGGAGAGGTAGAGCCGAGAAGGAGGGGGATAGGGGGTGGAGAGGTAGAGCCGAGAAGGAGGGGGGGTGGGGGGTGAAGAGGCAGAGCCGAAAAGGAGGGGAGGGGTGGAGAGGTAGAGCCGAGTAGGAGGGGGGGTGGGGGGTGGACAGGTAGAGCCGAGAAGGAGGGGAGGGGTGGAGAGGTAGAGCCGAGAAGGAGGGGGGGGGGGGTGGAGAGGTAGAACCGAGAAGGAGGGGAATGGGGGGGTGGAGAGCAAGAGGGAACAGAATAATGTCTGTCTGTTACCTTTTGACACTACTAAATTACAAACACAATACATCTCATGTCTCATTGTTACAAAACACAAGTCATGTGCCAAATGTGGATGATTTCAGCTCTACTTTACAGTCTCAGTACTGACTTGAATGTGGATGATTTCAGCTCTACCTTAAAGTCTCAGTCCTGACTTAAATGTGGATGATTTCAGCTCTACCTTACAGTCTCAGTCCTGACTAAAATGTGGATGATTTCAGCTCTACCTTACAGTCTCAGTCCTGGCTTAAATGTGGATGATTCAGCTCTATCGCTGCTACTTTACAGTATCAGTGTTCTTGAATGGTCCAGTCTCAGTCCTGACTAAAATGTGGATGATTTCAGCTCTACCTTACAGTCTCAGTCCTGGCTTAAATGTGGACGATTCAGCTCTATCGCTGCTACTTTACAGTATCAGTGTTCTTGAATGGTCCAGTCTCAGTCCTGACTTACAGTACCAGTCAAAAGTTTTAGAACACCTACTCATTCAAGGGTTTCTACTTATTTGTACTATTTTCTACATTGTAGAATAATAATGAAGACATCAAAACTATGAAATAACACATATGGAATCATGTAGTAATCAGAATAAGTGTTAAACCAATATAAATATATTCTAGATTTTATATTCTTCAAAGTAGCCACTATTTGCCTTGATGACAGCTTTGATGGTGTGTGTAGGCGTTCCCCAGGCCCTTCTCTAGGCCCTTCCCTAGGCCCTTCCCTAGGCCCTTCTTTTTGCCCTTCCCTAGGCCCTTATTTAGGCCCTTCCCTGGGCCCTTCTTTAGGCCCTTCACTAGGCCCTTCTTTAGGCCCTTCTTTAGGCCCTTCTCTGGGCCCTTCTTTGGGCCCTTCCCTTGGCCCTTCTTTAGGCCCTTCCCTATGCCCTTCCCTAGGCCCTTCTTTGGGCCCTTCTTTGGGCCCTTCCCTGGGCCCTTCTTTAGGCCCTTCTTTAGGCCTTTCCCTAGGCCCTTCTTTAGGCCCTTCCCTAGGCCCTTCTTTAGTATTCCTACATGGTGGGCATCTGGGTTTTACAGTGGTGGTCAATATCTGATGTTCCCATGTACAGCGCCTTCTGAAAGTATTCAGACCCCTTGACTTTTTCCACATTTTGTTAAGTTACAGCCTTATTCTTAAAATCGATGAAATAGTTTTTCCTCCCTCATCAATCTACACACAATAGCCCATAATGACATCACAATAGCCCATAATGCCATCACAATAGCTCATAATGACATCACAATAGCCCATAATGACACAGAAAAATGGGTTTTTAGAAGAAAAAAATACTTTTGTTTCTTTATCACAAATAAAAACCTGAAATATCACATTTACATAAGTATTCAGACCCTTTACTCAGTACCTTGTTTAAGCACCTTTGGCAGTGATTACAGCCTCGAGTCTTCTTGGGTATGACGCGACAAGCTTGGCACACCTGTATTTGGGGAGTTTCTCCCATTCTTCTCTGCAGATCCTCTCAAGCTCTGTCAGGTTGGATGGGGAGCGTCGCTGCACAGCTATTTTCAGGTCTCTCCAGAGCTGTTCGATCGGGTTCAAGTCCAGGCTCTGGCTGGGCCACTCAAGGACATTCAGAGACTTGTCCCGAAGCCACTCCTGCGTTATCTTGGCTGTGTGCTTAGGGTCGTTGTCCTGTTGGAAGGTGAACCTTCGCCCCAGTCTAAGGTTGTGAGCACTCTGGAGCAGGTTTTCATCAAGGATCTCTCTGTACTTTGCTCCATTCGTCTTTCCCTCGATCCTGACTAGTCTCCCAGTCCCTGCAGCTGAAAAACATCCCCACAGCATGATGCTGCCACCACCATTCTTCACCGTAGGGATGGTGCCAGGTTTCCTTCAGACGTGACACTTTGCATTCAGACCAAAAAGTTCAATCTTAGTTTCATCAGACCAGAGAATCTTGTTTCTTATGGTCTGAGAGTCTTTAGGTGCCTTTTGACAAACTCCAAGCGGGCAGTCATGTGTCTTTTACTGAGGAGTGGCTTCCGTTTGGCCACTCTACCATAAAGGCCTCGTTAGTGGAGTGCTGCAGAGATTGTTGTCCTTCTGGAAGGTTCTCCCATCTCCACAAAGGAACTCTAGAGCTCTGTCAGAGTGACCATCAGGTTCTTGGTCACCTCCCTGGTCACCTCCCTGGCATCATGGCTTGGTTTTTGCTCTGACATGCACTATCAACTGTGGGACCTTGTATAGACAAGTGTGTGCCTTTCTAAATCATGTCCAATCAATTGAATTTACCACAGGTGGACTCCAATCAAGTTGTAGAAACATCTCAAAGATGATCAATGGAAACAGGATGCACCTGAGCTCAATTTAAAGTCTCATAGCAAAAGGTCTGAATACTTATGTAAATAAGGTATTTCTGTTTTTTATCTTTATACATTTGTAAACATTTCTATACACTTTTTGCTTGATCATTATGGGGTATTGTGATGTCATTATGGGGTATTGTGATGTCATTATGGGGTATTGTGTCATTATGGGGTATTGTGTCATTATAGGGTATTGAGTCATTATGGGGTATTGAGTCATTATGGGGTATTGAGTCATTATGGGGTATTGAGTCATTATGGGGTATTGTGATGTCATTATGGGGTATTGTGATGTCATTATGGGGTATTGTGTCATTATGGGGTATTGAGTCATTATGGGGTATTGTGTCATTATGGGTTATTGTGTCATTATGGGGTATTGTATCATTATGGGGTATTGTATCATTACAGGGTATTGGGTCATTATGGGGTATTGGGTCATTATGGGGTATTGTGTCATTATGGGTTATTGTGTCATTATGGGGTATTGTATCATTATGGGGTATTGTGTCATTATGGGGTATTGTGATGTCATTATGGGGTATTGTGTCATTATGGGGTATTGAGTCATTATGGGGTATTGTGATGTCATTATGGGGTATTGTGTCATTATGGGGTATTGAGTCATTATGGGGTATTGTGTCATTATGGGGTATTGTGTCATTATGGGGTATTGTGTCATTATGGGGTATTGTGTCATTATGGGGTATTGTGTCATTATGGGGTATTGTTATGTCATTATGGGGTATTGTGATGTCATTATGGGGTATTGTGTCATTATGGGGTATTGTGTCATTATGGGGTATTGTTATGTCATTATGGGGTATTGTGTCATTATGGGGTATTGTGTCATTATGGGGTATTGTGTCATTTTGGGGTATTGTGTTATTACAGGGTATTGTGTCATTATGGGGTATTGTGTCATTATGGGGTATTGTGTCATTTTGGGGTATTGTGTTATTACGGGGTATTGTGTCATTATGGGGTATTGTGTCATTATGGGGTATTGTGGCATTATGGGGTATTGAGTCATTATGTGGTATTGAGTCATTATGGGGTATTGAGTCATTATGGGGTATTGTGTCATTATGGGGTATTGTGTCATTATGGGGTATTGTGGCATTATGGGGTATTGTGTCATTTTGGGGTATTGTGTCGTTATGGGGTATTGTGTCATTATGGGGTATTGAGTCATTATGGGGTATTGTGTGTAGATTGCTGAGGAATTGTTTTTATTTAATCCATTTTAGAATAAGTCTGTAACGTAACAAAATGTCAAGGGGTCTGAATATTGTCTGACGCCACCGTAGGTCTCTGCTAGATCTCTGGTTGACTGATGAAGGTTCTCTCTCTTCTGTTCTGAAGCTATCTGGCTCAGTGTCCATTCATCTGGATGTTCGTCTCAACCTGATCCTTCCCTTTAACATCACTGTATCAACCTGGACCTGATCCTTCCCTTTAACATCACTGTATCAACCTGGACCTGATCCTTCCCTTTAACATCACTGTATCAACCTGATCCTTCCCTTTAACATCACTGTATCAACCTGGACCTGATCCTTCCCTTTAACATCACTGTATCAACCTAGACCTGATCCTTCCCTTTAACATCACTGTATCAACCTGGACCTGATCCTTCCCTTTAACATCACTGTATCAACCTGGACCTGATCCTTCCCTTTAATATCACTGTATCAACCTGATCCTTCCCTTTAACATCACTGTATCAACCTGGACCTGATCCTTCCCTTTAACATCACTGTATCAACCTGGACCTGATCCTTCCCTTTAACACTGTATCAACCTGGACCTGATCCTTCCCTTTAACATCACTGTATCAACCTGGACCTGATCCTTCCCTTTAACATCACTGTATCAACCTGATCCTTCCCCTTAACATCACTGTATAAACCTGGACCTGATCCTTCCCTTTAACATCACTGTATCAACCTGATCCTTCCCTTTAACATCACTGTATCAACCTGATCCTTGCCTTTAACATCACTGTATCAACCTGGACCTGATCCTTCCATTTAACATCACTGTATCAACCTGGACCTGATCCTTCCCTTTAACACTGTATCAACCTGATCCTTCCCTTTAACATCACTGTATAAACCTGGACCTGATCCTTCCCTTTAACATCACTGTATCAACCTGGACCTGATCCTTCCCTTTAACATCACTGTATAAACCTGGACCTGATCCTTCCCTTTAACATCACTGTATCAACCTGGACCTGATCCTTCCCTTTAACATCACTGTATCAACCTGATCCTTCCCTTTAACATCACTGTCTCAACCTGGACCTGATCCTTCCCTTTAACATCACTGTATCAACCTGGACCTGATCCTTCCCTTTAACATCACTGTATCAACCTGGACCTGATCCTTCCCTTTAACATCACTGTATCAACCTGATCCTTCCCTTTAACATCACTGTATCAACCTGATCCTTCCCTTTAACATCACTGTATCAACCTGGACCTGATCCTTCCCTTTAACATCACTGTATCAACCTGATCCTTGCCTTTAACATCACTGTATCAACCTGATCCTTCCCTTTAACATCACTGTATCAACCTGGACCTGATCCTTCCCTTTAACATCACTGTATCAACCTGGACCTGATCCTTCCCTTTAACATCACTGTATCAACCTGGACCTGATCCTTCCCTTTAACACTGTATCAACCTGGACCTGATCCTTCCCTTTAACATCACTGTATCAACCTGATCCTTCCCTTTAACATCACTGTATCAACCTGATCCTTCCCTTTAACATCACTGTATCAACCTGGACCTGATCCTTCCCTTTAACATCACTGTATCAACCTAGACCTGATCCTTCCCTTTAACATCACTATAAGTTACAATGTATTTCCTACTGCATGAAGCCACTGTTTTAACATTTTAGTTTTTGGTATCTCTATTTGCTTTATTTCAGAAATCATATAATCTTTGTTCTCCACAGATAATACACTGACATAAAACAGAA
Organism: Salvelinus fontinalis; assembly: GCF_029448725.1. Classification (NCBI taxonomy): domain Eukaryota; kingdom Metazoa; phylum Chordata; class Actinopteri; order Salmoniformes; family Salmonidae; genus Salvelinus; species Salvelinus fontinalis. Next base: position 3,664,868 of record NC_074670.1, read on the forward strand.
ACTCTATTCGTATGTGTTAATTCCCCCAGCAGAATGTCATAGCTTCCAGCACACTTGCACATTATTGTAGTTGTAACAATGTATTCTATCCTACGATAGACCCTTTGGCCTCTCTGTCCTCTATTCATTACCGTCATGCCCAGGGTTATTCAAGCGTATCAGGAAGAGGAACCGCTCTGCCAACTGTTCTGACTCAGGGTTTTCAGAAGAATATATGTAGCGAGGTGAAAACCCTCTGGTGTTTCTCTGATCAGTCTGTAGTCTTATGGTCTGGCTGTACAGTAGACTGAAGAGACGTGTACTGCAATGTGCATACTGTCTTGCATGTGTACAACGTCAGTATGATGTTGTGAAGAGTGTCGGTTGAGTCGGTTATCCCTGAGCCGATATTAAACTATACCTTTGTTTCCTGAATGGTTGTTTATACTAGACGGACGTTACTTTAAACATGACAAGAGGAAACCAACTCTCTCTGTCTGAGTGCATCTGAAACGCCAGTCAGTTTGGACAAGGGGAGAGGTCCTCAACTCTCCATCTGAAAACATGAATCAGTTTGGACAAGGGGAGAGGTCCTCACCTCTCCATCTGAAAACATGAATCAGTTTGGACAAGGGGAGAGGTCCTCACCTCTCCATCTGAAAACATGAATCAGTTTGGACAAGGGGAGAGGTCCTCACCTCTCCATCTGAAAACATGAATCAGTTTGGACAAGAGGAGAGGTCCTCACCTCTCCATCTGAAAACATGAATCAGTTTGGACAAGGGGAGAGCTCCAGTCCAGCTCATCACCTCTCCATCTGAAAACATGTATCAGTTTGGACAAGGGGAGAGCTCTAGTCCTGCTCCTCACCTCTCTATCTGAAAACATGAATCAGTTTGGACAAGGGGGAGAACTCCAGTCCTGCTCCTCACCTCTCTATGGTCCTCCAGACATTTCCCCAGACTCCACGAAACAAGGATGGACTACTGGCTGGAGGACTGGTCACCTCTAGACCAGACCCCAGGGAACCTTCAGGGATCAGGGATAGACTACTGGCTGGAGGACTGGTCACCTCTAGACCAGACCCCAGGGAACCTTCAGGGAACAGGGATGGACTACTGACTGGAGGACTGGTCACCTCTAGACCAGACCCCAGGGAACCTTCAGGGATCAGGGATAGACTACTGGCTGGAGGACTGGTCACCTCTAGACCAGACCCCAGAGAACCTTCAGGGAACAGGGATGGACTACTGACTGGAGGACTGGTCACCTCTAGACCAGACCCCAGGGAACCTTCAGGGATCAGGGATAGACTACTGGCTGGAGGACTGGTCACCTCTAGACCAGACCCCAGAGAACCTTCAGGGAACAGGGATGGACTACTGACTGGAGGACTGGTCACCTCTAGACCAGACCCCAGGGAACCTTCAGGGATCAGGGATAGACTACTGGCTGGAGGACTGGTCACCTCTAGACCAGACCCCAGAGAACCTTCAGGGAACAGGGATGGACTACTGACTGGAGGACTGGTCACCTCTAGACCAGACCCCAGGGAACCTTCAGGGATCAGGGATGGACTACTGGCTGGAGGACTGGTCAACTCTAGACCAGACCCCAGGGAACCTTCAGGGATCAGGGATGGACTACTGGCTGGAGGACTGGTCACCTCTAGAACAGACCCCAGGGAACCTTCAGGGATCAGGGATGGACTACTGGCTGGAGGACTGGTCACCTCTAGACCAGACCCCAGAGAACCTTCAGGGAACAGGGATGGACTACTGGCTGGAGGACTGGTCACCTCTAGACCAGACCCCAGAGAACCTTCAGGGATCAGGGATGGACTACTGACTGGAGGACTGGTCACCTCTAGACCAGACCCCAGAGAACCTTCAGGGATCAGGGATGGACTACTGACTGGAGGACTGGTCACCAATAGACCAGACCCCAGGGAACCTTCAGGGATCAGGGATGGACTACTGGCTGGAGGACTGGTCACCTCTAGACCAGACCCCAGGGAACCTTCAGGGAACAGGGATGGACTACTGGCTGGAGGACTGGTCACCTCTAGACCAGACCCCAGGGAACCTTCAGGGAACAGGGATGGACTACTGGCTGGAGGACTGGTCACCTCTAGACCAGACCCCAGAGAACCTTCAGGGATCAGGGATAGACTACTGGCTGGAGGACTGGTCACCTCTAGACCAGACCCCAGAGAACCTTCAGGGATCAGGGATGGACTACTGGCTGGAGGACTAGTCTCCTCTAGACCAGACCCCAGAGAACCTTCAGGGATCAGGGATGGACTACTGGCTGGAGGACTGGTCACCTCTAGACCAGACCCCAGAGAACCTTCAGGGATCAGGGATGGACTACTGGCTGGAGGACTGGTCACCTCTAGACCAGACCCCAGAGAACCTTCAGGGATCAGGGATGGACTACTGACTGGAGGACTGGTCACCTCTAGACCAGACCCCAGAGAACCTTCAGGGATCAGGGATGGACTACTGGCTGGAGGACTGGTCATCTCTAGACCAGACCCCAGAGAACCTTCAGGGATCAGGGATGGACTACTGGCTGGAGGACTGGTCACCTCTAGACCAGACCCCAGGGAACCTTCAGGGATCAGGGATGGACTACTGGCTGGAGGACTAGTCTCCTCTAGACCAGACCCCAGAGAACCTTCAGGGATCAGGGATGGACTACTGGCTGGAGGACTGGTCACCTCTAGACCAGACCCCAGAGAACCTTCAGGGATCAGGGATGGACTACTGGCTGGAGGACTGGTCACCTCTAGACCAGACCCCAGAGAACCTTCAGGCAACAGGGATAGACTACTGACTGGAGGACTGGTCACCTCTAGACCAGATCCCAGAGAACCTTCAGGGAACAGGGATGGACTACTGACTGGAGGACTGGTCACCTCTAGACCAGACCCCAGAGAACCTTCAGGGATCAGGGATGGACTACTGGCTGGAGGACTGGTCACCTCTAGACCAGACCCCAGAGAACCTTCAGGGATCAGGGATGGACTACTGACTGGAGGACTGGTCACCTCTAGACCAGACCCCAGAGAACCTTCAGGGATCAGGGATGGACTACTGGCTGGAGGACTGGTCACCTCTAGACCAGACCCCAGAGAACCTTCAGGGATCAGGGATGGACTACTGGCTGGAGGACTAGTCTCCTCTAGACCAGACCCCAGAGAACCTTCAGGGATCAGGGATGGACTACTGGCTGGAGGACTGGTCACCTCTAGACCAGACCCCAGAGAACCTTCAGGGATCAGGGATGGACTACTGGCTGGAGGACTGGTCACCTCTAGACCAGACCCCAGAGAACCTTCAGGGATCAGGGATGGACTACTGACTGGAGGACTGGTCACCTCTAGACCAGACCCCAGAGAACCTTCAGGGATCAGGGATGGACTACTGGCTGGAGGACTGGTCATCTCTAGACCAGACCCCAGAGAACCTTCAGGGATCAGGGATGGACTACTGGCTGGAGGACTGGTCACCTCTAGACCAGACCCCAGGGAACCTTCAGGGATCAGGGATGGACTACTGGCTGGAGGACTAGTCTCCTCTAGACCAGACCCCAGAGAACCTTCAGGGATCAGGGATGGACTACTGGCTGGAGGACTGGTCACCTCTAGACCAGACCCCAGAGAACCTTCAGGGATCAGGGATGGACTACTGGCTGGAGGACTGGTCACCTCTAGACCAGACCCCAGAGAACCTTCAGGCAACAGGGATAGACTACTGACTGGAGGACTGGTCACCTCTAGACCAGATCCCAGAGAACCTTCAGGGAACAGGGATGGACTACTGACTGGAGGACTGGTCACCTCTAGACCAGACCCCAGAGAACCTTCAGGGATCAGGGATGGACTACTGGCTGGAGGACTGGTCACCTCTAGACCAGACCCCAGAGAACCTTCAGGGATCAGGGATGGACTACTGACTGGAGGACTGGTCACCTCTAGACCAGACCCCAGAGAACCTTCAGGGATCAGGGATGGACTACTGGCTGGAGGACTGGTCACCTCTAGACCAGACCCCAGAGAACCTTCAGGGATCAGGGATGGACTACTGACTGGAGGACTGGTCACCTCTAGACCAGATCCCAGAGAACCTTCAGGGAACAGGGATGGACTACTGACTGGAGGACTGGTCACCTCTAGACCAGACCCCAGAGAGCCTTCAGGGATCAGGGATGGACTACTGACTGGAGGACTGGTCACCTCTAGACCAGATCCCAGGGTACATTCAGGGATCAGGGATGGCTGGAATATTGGTCCCCTATTGCCCACCACCAGGTTTGGGGAGACAGAGGATAAGGGGGGGGAAGGGGGTGGACAGGCCATGACGGAGGATGGGGGAGGCTTTGACCCTCACCTCCGAACTCTTGGTGTCTGGCCTCTCATGGACAAGGGGGAGGAGGGGTGATGGGGGAGGATGGAATGGACAGGCTTCTCTGGGGGGGGGGGGGGGGGGGGGTGGACAGGCCTCTCTGGGTGGGGAGGATGGAATGGACAGGCCTCTCTGGGTGGGGAGGATGGAATGGACAGGCCTCTCTGGGTGGGGAGGATGTAATGGACAGGCCTCTCTGGGTGGGGAGGATGGAATGGACAGGCCTCTCTGGGTGGGGAGGAAGGAATTGACAGGCCTCCTTATGTCAGGGAATAAAGGAGAGAGACTGAGGGAGAACAGGGGAGAATGGGGAGGACATGGGAGACTGGGGTAGGACATGGGAGACTGGGGGAGGACATGGGAGAATGGGTGAGGATGGGGGAGGATTTGACCTGCAGGGCCTCTCTGGCCCCTGGGTCTCAGGGCAGGCCTTTGGCTACCATAATTGGGAGCTAGCCAGACATTTATAGCTCAGCCAGGCCAAAGTAGCACAGACCTGGAGGGGGGAAGGTCGACATGCATACTCACTGGGGACGGGGCTGGTTGGAAATGAACCTGCTGTGTCTCCTGTTTTACCACATACAGTGATAAATGTATTTTCTGGATGGAAATATGATCAGATTTCTATTTGGATTGGTTTGACAGAGTTGGAGCAATAGAAGGGTATATCTATCCCCGGTGGAGATATGACTTTGTCAAAATCTATATTTTGCATTATTTGATAACAATTTTGAAAAGTGATAACTTTGACATCAGTCTGTGCTTTCTTCAATGTCCCTGTGTAATGTGAACTTAACTTTCTAATAAAAGATGAACTAAGACTGAACTCGGTGAAATTAATCTTCTTCTTAATCCTTTTTTCAAGTGCAGAGCAGTAAGAGCTGTAGCCTGGGGGTTTGGGGGTTAGGAGGGAGAGAGCAGAGCTTCACTGGGCCCTTGGGAGGCCCACTCAAACACAATTACCTGCCTGTGGTTGACATTACCTGCCCCCCAGTCTCACAACTTGCCCCCCCCCCCCAAGCCTCATATGCCCCCCACCCAAGTGACATTACCTGCCCCCCAGTCTCACAACCTGCCCCCCCCTAAAGCCTCATATGCCCCCCACCCAAGTGACATTACCTGCCCCCCAGTCTCACAACCTGCCCCCCCACAAAGCCTCATATGCCCCCCACCCAAGTGACATTACCTGCCCCCCAGTCTCACAACCTGCCCCCCCCCTAAAGCCTCATATGCCCCCCACCCAAGTGACATTACCTGCCCCCCAGTCTCACAACCTGCCCCCCCACAAAGCCTCATATGCCCCCCACCCAAGTGACATTACCTGCCCCCCAGTCTCACAACCTGCCCCCCCACAAAGCCTCATATGCCCCCCACCCAAGTGACATTACCTGCCCCCCAGCCTCACAACCTGCCACCCAGTCTCACAACCTGCCCGCCCTCCCTCCCCAAGCCTCATATGCCCCCCACCCAAGTGACATTACCTGCCCCCCAGTCTCACAACCTGCCCCCCCCTAAAGCCTCATATGCCCCCCACCCAAGTGACATTACCTGCCCCCCAGTCTCACAACCTGCCCCCCCACAAAGCCTCATATGCCCCCCACCCAAGTGACATTACCTGTCTCCCAGCCTCACAACCTGCTCTCCCGTTTCATCATCTGCCCCCCTAATGACATCACCTGCCCCACAGCCTACCTAACTACCCCCAGCCTGGGGCTCTGTAAAGGATAACTGGCCCCCCTGACTGCACCCAGCCTGGGGCTCTGTAAAGGATAACTGGCCCCCCTGACTGCCCCCTAACCAGGGCAGGGCTCTCACTGACAGTGGCAAGGCCTCCTTCTCCTTCTGATGCTTGTTAAGATGGTGGAGACTGTGAAGACTGCAGCCTTCTGCCACAACGTGGGCTGGCTCTGTCTGAGACGTGGCTGGGACCTGAAGGCTAGGGCTGTGTCCCAAATGGTTCCCTATTCCCTTTATAGTGCACACATTTTGACTAGAGCCCTTTTACTACTTCTGTCCAGGGCCAAGGAGTGCTCTGTACAGGAAATAGGGTGCCATTTTAGACGCACGCTGGATGTCAGGTGTGGCTGTCTGCCCTCTTCTTCCCGGGCCGGTGGACCTGAAGGCTGGGTGTCAGGGGTGGCTGTATCCCCTGGTCCCCTGGCCCTCCATGCCTCCAGCTGTCCAGCTGAACCAGCTGACCTACAGTACAGTGAGAATATAGGGCTGGGGAGAGAGGAGAACAGATCGAACTGAACTTGTCAAAATTGTTTTGAGACTATATGATAATATGGGAATGAATGTTCTTATGATCGTCCTCAAGGTTGACGGTGTTCAAGTCTCAAAGGGGTGTTGTTTATAAGATATGGAACCTAGAATTTAGAACCTAGAATTAAGAACCTAGAATTTAGAACCTAGAATTAAGAACCTAGAATTAAGAACCTCGATTTAAGAACCTAGAATTTAGAACCTAGAATTTAGAACCTAGAATTAAGAACCTAGAATTAAGAACCTAGAATTTAGAACCTAGAATTAAGAACCTAGAATTTAGAACCTAGAACCTAGAATTTAGAACCTAGAATTAAGAACCTAGAATTTAGAACCTAGAATTAAGAACCTAGAATTTAGAACCTAGAATTTAGAACCTAGAATTTAGAACCTAGAATTAAGAACCTAGAATTTAGAACGTACCGTAATGAATTGGAAATCAGCTTAACACTCCAACCGGTATCATTCCAAAAAGAGAAGGTTGTTTTTTTATGCCAATAGACCAATGATATTGAACCCTAAAGCTGTTTGGAGCTAATAGAGGTTTTTCTGCAACCCCACCGATATTTCTGATATCTCAATTGAACAGACAGAAACACGTGACCAGATTGACCCAGTAGACCACGCGCGGAGAACTCAAAGGGCTTTCCTTCCGTACATAACGACACTCCTTCTGCGTGCTTCACAGCTTTTCATTAAGACCAGCCAGGAGCTTCCACACACTTTTACACGTGTAAGGACTTTCTATTCATTGTGAATTTCAGGCATGTAAAAACCGTCGACATCCGACGTCTGTCCATGTAAATGCTTCCCTACAAGTCACTATGAGCCCATTTCACCCGGGACGGTTGAGGACTTAAGGTTATTTAGTGTTGGCGTCAGCCACTTCACTCCTACTCAGACTCATTTAAATTGGCTGGCCAGGAGACATTACTTTTAGAGAGGGATTGAAAGTGTCAGGGGGAATCCGTTTCTTAACCGAACCGAGTTCCACATTCAATTTGAGATTGACTACCTGTCACAGACTATTGATTCTGTAACACTTTAGTTCATAGCAATCTATCAGCAGAAAGCCCTTTACATATAATACCATGGTCCTCTCTGGTCTAGGATCCAGACAACTGAACATAGTGGCTTTAATAGGAGGAAACAAGAGGGTTTCTGGGGGTTAATATATCTACTGTTGACCAGCAGAACCAGTTTCTGGGGGTTAATGTTAATGTCAATATATCTACTGTTGACCAGCAGGACCAGTTTCTGGGGGTTAATATTGATATATCTACTGTTGACCAGCAGAACCAGTTTCTGGGGGTTAATGTTAATGTATCTACTGTTGACCAGCAGAACCAGTTTCTGGGGGTTAATGTTAATATATCTACTGTTGACCAGCAGAACCATTTTCTGGGGGTTAATGTTGATGTATCTACTGTTGACCAGCAGGACCAGTTTCTGGGGGTTAATGTTAATATATCTACTGTTGACCAGCAGAACCAGTTTCTGGGGGTTAATGTTGATGTTAATATATCTACTGTTGACCAGCAGAACCATTTTCTGGGGGTTAATGTTAATATATCTACTGTTGACCAGCAGAACCAGTTTCTGGGGGTTAATGTTAATATATCTACTGTTGACCAGCAGAACCAGTTTCTGGGGGTTAATGTTGATGTTAATATATCTACTGTTGACCAGCAGGACCAGTTTCTGGGGGTTAATGTTAATGTATCTACTGTTGACCAGCAGAACCAGTTTCTGGGGGTTAATGTTAATGTATATACTGTTGACCAGCAGGTCCAGTTTCTGGGGGTTAATGTTGATGTTAATATATCTACTGTTGACCAGCAGGTCCAGTTTCTCATTATGACTGCAGCTGGCGGGTTTGTGGTCAAAACACAAGTAATAACCCTGATCTTTAAAAAGGTTAAAAACGAACACATTCTTCTATTACATCATTACCTAACGCCTGCAGGTACAATGCTTCGTAACTTGTTTTAAGCATGTATTCACCATTATAATGTAATCTGTGTACTGTCAACACGCAGACAAGTATGTGTTGTCTCACGTAGTTGTCGTAAGATGAATGCACTAATTGTAAATCGCTCTGGATAAGAGTGTCTGCTAAATGACTAAAACGTAAATGTGTAGGTAGCTAGAAATGTCTTCTGTTTTATTGACAAAGTACTGTTACCATCCAGGTAAGTAAGACAGGTTGCTCAAATGAGGAGATTCCATAAATCAGTAGATTAATTAAGCATTCAGATCACCGTAATGATTACTGTGTTGTTAAAACATAACGTGATGAGCTCGTTAGCGCTCTGAACACCTGTGAGTGTGAGGGGAGCAGTCGTTCCAGACAGAGAGCAGAGGGGGTGAGTGGAGCAGCCGTTTCAAACAGAGAACAGAGGGGGTGAGTGGAGCAGCCGTTTCAGACAGAGAACAGAGGGGGTGAGTGGAGCAGCCGTTCCAGACAGAGAGCAGAGGGGGTGAGTGGAGCAGCCGTTCCAGACAGAGAGCAGAGGGGGTGAGTGGAGCAGCCGTTTCAAACAGAGAACAGAGGGGGTGAGTGGAGCAGTCGATTCAGACAGACCCTACCTCATCACTACCAACTGACCTCCTCACACCCTATCCCTACCTCATCACTACCAACTGACCTCCTCAGTAAACTAACCCTACCTCATCACTACCAACTGACCGCATCACTACCCTAACCCTACCTCATCACTACCAACTGACCTCATCACTACCCTAACCCTACCTCATCACTACCCTAACCCTACCTCATCACTACCAACTGACCTCCTCACTACCCTAACCCTACCTCATCACTACCAACTGACCTCCTCTCTAACCTAACCCTACTTCATCACTACCAACTGACCTCTTCACTACCCTAACCCTACCTCATCACTACCAACTGACCTCCTCACTACCCTAACCCTACCTCATCACTACCAACTGACCTCCTCACAACCCTAACCCTACCTCATCACTACCAACTGACCTCCTCACAACCCTAACCCTACCTCATCACTACCAACTGACCTCCTCACTACCCTAACCCTACCTCATCACTACCAACTTACCTCCTCACTACCCTAACCCTACCTCATCACTACCAACTGACCTCCTCACTACCCTAACCCTACCTCATCACTACCAACTGACCTCATCACTACCCTAACCCTACCTCATCACTACCAACTGACCTCCTCTCTACCCTACCCCTACTTCATCACTACCAACTGACCTCATCACTACCCTAACCCTACCTCATCACTACCAACTGACCTCCTCACAACCCTATCCCTAACTCATCACTACCAACTGACCTCCTCACTACCCTAACCCTACCTCATCACTACACCAACTGCACATAAATACCATACATTCATACTTTGGGTACTTAACCTTTGGCTTTTTACAGAAAAAAATGGTTTAACAGGAAATTGCTTTGATGTGATGAATTCTGTCAATTGTTCCAGGCGAAAGCTACCCGAGACACTGTCTGGTAATACTTCATAAGATTAGGCACAGATATGATAGTCCAGAGGGAAACAAACCCAGTCTTCTGCATCCTAAATGGCACCCTATTCCAAATATAGTGCACTACTTTTGACCAAAATGGCACCCTATTCCATATATAGTGCACTACTTTTGACCAAATCACTATGGGCCCCTACTCTACGAAGGGTCTCATTTGGGACACATCCATACTCTCTCCTTGAGCTGTCACCCTAACTGTCACTTCCTGTGTCTTCAGCAGTTGTGATGCCAGATTACTCCTTCATATATAACTACTCCTTCATGTATAACTACTCCTTAATGTATAACTACTCCTTCATGTATAACTAATCCTTCATGTATAACTACCTCATTTCCTGTTGTGAAACAGCACCAACCAACTGGAGCCATGAAGGGCCAGCTAGCTGCTCTTCAGTAGGGTAGAAGTCATGTATAACTACCTCATTTCCTGTTGTGAAGCAGCACCAACCAACTGGAGCCTTGAAGGGCCAGCTAGCTGCTCTTCACTAGGGTAGAAGTCATGTGTAACTACCTCATTTCCTGTTGTGAAACAGCACCAACCAACTGGAGCCATGAAGGGCCAGCTAGCTGCTCTTCAGTAGGGTAGAAGTCATGTATAACTACCTCATTTCCTGTTGTGAAACTGGCACCAACCAATTGGAGCCATGAAGGGCCAGCTAGCTGCTCTTCAGTAGGGTAGAAGTCATGTATAACTACCTCATTTCCTGTTGTGAAACAGCACCAACCAACTGGAGACATGAAGGGCCAGCTAGCTGCTCTTCAGTAGGGTAGAAGTCATGTATAACTACCTCATTTCCTGTTGTGAAACAGCACCAACCAACTGGAGCCATGCAGGGCCAGCTAGCTGCTCTTCACTAGGGTAGAAGTCATGTATAACTACCTCATTTCCTGTTGTGAAACAGCACCAACCAACTGGAGCCATGCAGGGCCAGCTAGCTGCTTTTCACTAGGGTAGAAGTCATGTATAACTACCTCATTTCCTGTTGTGAAACAGCACCAACCAACTGGAGCCTTGAAGGGCCAGCTAGCTGCTCTTCAGTAGGGTAGAAGTCATGTATAACTACCTCATTTCCTGTTGTGAAACAGCACCAACCAACTGGAGCCATGAAGGGCCAGCTAGCTGCTCTTCAGTAGGGTAGAAGTCATGTATAACTACCTCATTTCCTGTTGTGAAACAGCACCAACCAACTGGAGCCATGAAGGGCCAGCTAGCTGCTCTTCACTAGGGTAGAAGTCATGTATAACTACCTCATTTCCTGTTGTGAAACAGCACCAACCAACTGGAGCCATGAAGGGCCAGCTAGCTGCTCTTCACTAGGGTAGAAGTCATGTATAACTACCTCATTTCCTGTTGTGAAGCAGCACCAACCAACTGGAGCCTTGAAGGGCCAGCTAGCTGCTCTTCACTAGGGAAGAAGTGACCTATATGCCTCAGGAGGAAGCCGGATCACTTGATATTACGTCTGGTGAAGAGGGCATTAGCTACATCCTGTAGTACACAAGTCCGTACACGTTAGCATTTACCCGTTTCTCCCCTTTCTTCCCTGTTTCAGTGCTAACACAGACAGGGCCACACATGGTAACATTCACGGTTGGTTGGTAGCAGTGTTAGCATAATGAATGTTTCCTTAGGAAAGACCCAGCTAGGATGGCTGGTTGGTAGCAGTGTTAGCATAATGAATGTTTCCTTAGGAAAGACCCAGCTAGCATGGCTGGTTGGTAGCAGTGTTAGCATAATGAATGTTTCCTTAGGAAAGACCCAGCTAGCACGGCTGGTTGGTAGCAGTGTTAGCATAATGAATGTTTCCTTAGGAAAGACCCAGCTAGCACGGCTGGTTGGTAGCAGTGTTAGCATAATGAATGTTTCCTTAGGAAAGACCCAGCTAGCACGGTTGGTTGGTAGCAGTGTTAGCATAATGAATGTTTCCTTAGGAAAGACCCAGCTAGCACGGCTGGTTGGTAGCAGTGTTAGCATAATGAATGTTTCCTTAGGAAAGACCCAGCTAGCACGGCTGGTTGGTAGCAGTGTTAGCATAATGAATGTTTCCTTAGGAAAGACCCAGCTAGCACGGTTGGTTGGTAGCAGTGTTAGCATAATGAATGTTTCCTTAGGAAAGACCCAGCTAGCACGGCTGAGAACGGCTGTCAGGTTGCATTAAGCAGCGAGGGTATGTGCTATAGTTGTGGTGTGGAGAGGGGAAACCCCCTGTTGTGTATCTCTGCTGTCACAACCTGTAATTATATAATGACCTAGCATCTCTCTGAGAGTCTGACAGCACCGTAGATGGTCAGCGAGGAACCAGGAGGAACCAGGTCAGAGGACCAAGAGTCAAGCCTCACTGAAGACCTCCGTGGCTAGACCTTGTTGTCACTCCAATAAAGAGAAGCAGAGAAAGGAAAATACAGCAATACGACACGTCTGTGTTGAGAGAACAGTTAAGTTGATTTGCCACAATACAGACTTCGTTAGACTACAGTAAGTATAGAGGAGCAGTCCAAGTCTGAATTCTGGTCAAATGTACAATTCTCATGACTCAACCAAACAAAGCACGCTAAAAAAACCACTTGGTGTACATTAGGGGAACATTCTGTGTAGTCATAGTCACTAGGGGGAACATTCTGTGTAGTTATAGTCATTAGGGGAACATTCTGTGTAGTCATAGTCATTAGGGGAACATTCTGTGTAGTTATAGTCATTAGGGGAACATTCTGTGTAGTCATAGTCATTAGGGGAACATTCTGTGTAGTTATAGTCATTAGGGGAACATTCTGTGTATTTATAGTCATCAGGGGAACATTCTGTGTAGTCATAGTCATTAGGGGAACATTCTGTGTAGTTATAGTCATCAGGGGAACATTCTGTGTAGTCATGGTCACTAGGGGAACATTCTGTGTAGTCATAACATCAGGGGAACATTCTGTGTAGTTATAGTCATTAGGGGAACATTCTGTGTAGTCATAACATCAGGGGAACATTCTGTGTAGTTATAGTCAGTAGTTGCGCCACCCGGGCCTCCCTCCTGCACCGCAGTGCTAGCTGCGCCACCAGAGTCTCTGGGTTCGCGCCCAGGCTCTGTCGCAGCCGGCCACAACCGGGAGGTCCGTGGGGCGACGCACAATTGGCATGGGTTAGGGAGGGTTTGGCCGGTAGGGATATCCTTGTCTCAGTATGTAAAATGTAATAAAATGTATGCACTCTACTGTAAGTCGCTCTGGATAAGAGCGTCTGCTAAATGACTAAAATGTAGATGTAAAAATGTAGTTGTACATGTACTCCTTTTATGTTCCTGTGTTTGAGCTGCAGATGGTTGATTACACACTCAACATTTTCTCTTGAATGATTTTCCTGTGCATTTCAATGATTAGTCTCCACACCCACCGTTCCTCTGGAGGTGATGGAATTAACTGCCTGTCAGCCAGCCAGGACTGAAAGGTGTCCTTCATTTAAAACCCTGCCCTGTCACTTCTTCCTGTGTGACAGGATTACGTCCCAAATGGCAGAAGTAGTGCACTATACCGGGGATAGGGTGCCCATTCAGAGAAAGCCAGTCCGTCGTAGTGTTCACTGTAAGTATTTGATGACATGGGTAGCTGGTAGCTGCTACGGGCTGCTGTAACTTGTTCAGGAGAATCTGGACCAATCCAGCGAGTACATTATCTTTCATCTCTGAATGACTGTAATGGCTGGGACTGATTTGCACGTTCGTTCATCACAGGCAGGTGTGACAGAGAGGCAGTTTTTTTATGGTGTGTGTGTGTGTGTGTGTGTGTGTGTGTGTGTGTGTGTGTGTGTGTGTGTGTGTGTGTGTGTGTGTGTGTGTGTGTGTGTGTGTGTGTGTGTGTGTGTGTGTGTGTGTGTGTGTGATGGATGTGTGTGTGTGTGTGTGTGTGTGTGTGTGTGTGTGTGTGTGTGTGTGTGTGTGTGTGTGTGTGTGTGTGATGTGTGTGTGTGTGTGTGTGTGTGTGTGTGTGTGTGTGTGTGTGTGTGTGTGTGTGTGTGTGTGTGTGTGTGTGTGTGTGTGTGTGTGTGTGTGTGTGTGTGTGTGTGTGTGTGTGTGTGTGTGTGTGTGTGTGTCAGACTCTGGGTGATTTATTCAAAGAGCCAGGTTTGATGTCGACAGAGTGAGTTATTACGCTTGTCGTCGTTGACGCCCGATGATTTTGACACGTGACGCTTTTTTGTTGTTGTTGTTGCAAATAGCCCGTTCTCGGTACACACATCCTTACAGATACAGCTTGTCGTGTGTGAAAGAAATACTCATTTCATTTTAGCAATAAATCTCTTCACTGAATATGTAAATTTGACAATAATTATTGACTATTGTTCATCTGAATTCATTCGTGATTAATGTATTGTTATTATTATTTATGTTGATGTTTATGTTGCGCCATAAATGACACAACATGATGAAACACAGAACATGAAACATGAAACGACCTGATGATGTAGTCATCCATCCAGCCCCGTCGACGTTAACGGGGGCCCGTCCGGCTCGCCTTTTCCCATCAGCTCCTTTCGTCTCGCTCACGTTGAGGAAGAGTTTGTTGTCCTGGCACCACACTGCTGCCAGGTCTCTGACCTCCTCCCTATAGGCTGTCTCGTCGTTGTCGGTGATCAGACCTACCACTGCTGTGTCGTCAGCAAACTTAATGACGGTTGTTGGAGTTGTGTTTGGCCACGCGCGGTCGTGGGTGAGCAGGGAGTACAGGAGGGGATTAAGGGGATTGTTGTTATTCTGCCTGTGTGTGCTGTTGGCTTCTAGGGTCTTGTTGTTTTAGCCAGAACTTCACCATATAAGGAACTGCTTCCTAATCAACCCATAGGGCTCTGGTCTAAAGTAGTGCACTATAAAAGGAATTAGGTTCATTTTGGGATGCAAGTATGTTAATTAGAACCCCACCAATTCAACAACACATTTGCATAATACTCTTTGCTAAATGCCATTTAGCGATCCATTCCAACATTCACAGGGCACAGCTAATGCATTTACATCACTGGAAGTGTAAAGCACCGTCATTCATAATAAATTATTGGCTCTAAGCAATCTTTCTTTGTTGTTTTTTAAGAAGTGACTCTTCTCCACTCTGTAATTCAGGTCTAATGTGACCCACTCTGTAAACCAGGTCTGATGTGACCCACTCTGTAATTCAGGTCTAATGTGACCCACTCTGTAAACCAGGTCTAATGTGACCCACTCTGTAATTCAGGTCTGATGTGACCCACTCTGTAATTCAGGTCTGATGTGACCCACTCTGTAATCCAGGTCTGATGTGACCCACTCTGTAATCCAGGTCTGATGTGACCCACTCTGTAAACCAGGTCTAATGTGACCCACTCTGTAATCCAGATCTGATGTGACCCACTCTGTAATCCAGGTCTGATGTGACCCACTCTGTAATCCAGGTCTGATGTGACCCACTCTGTAATTCAGGTCTGATGTGACCCACTCTGTAATCCAGGTCTGATGTGACCCACTCTGTAATCCAGGTCTGATGTGACCCACTCTGTAATCCAGGTCTGATGTGACCCACTCTGTAATCCAGGTCTGATGTGACCCACTCTGTAATCCAGGTCTGATGTGACCCACTCTGTAAACCAGGTCTGATGTGACCCACTCTGTAATCCAGGTCTGATGTGACCCACTCTGTAATCCAGGTCTGATGTGACCCACTCTGTAATCCAGGTCTAATGTGACCAACTCTGTAATCCAGGTCTGATGTGACCCACTCTGTAATCCAGGTCTGATGTGACCCACTCTGTAATCCAGGTCTTATGTGACCCACTCTGTAATCCAGGTCTAATGTGACCAACTCTGTAATCCAGGTCTGATGTGACCCACTCTGTAATCCAGGGCTGATGTGACCCACTCTGTAATCCAGGACTAATGTGACCCACTCTGGGGCCCTTAGGGAATAGGGTGCACTACATTAGACCAGGGCCCATAGGGAATAGGGTGCACTACTTTAGACCAGGGACCATAGGGAATAGGGTGCACTACTTTAGACCAGGGACCATAGGGAATAGGGTGCACAACATTAGACCAGGGCCCATAGGGAATAGGGTGCACTACTTTAGACCAGGGACCATAGGGAATAGGGTAGACTACTTTTGACCAGGGTCCATAGGGAATAGGGTGCACAACATTTGACCAGGGCCCATAGGGAATAGGGTGCACTACTTTTGACCAGGGCCCATAGGGAATAGGGTGCACTACTTTAGACCAGGGCCCATAGGGAATAGGGTGCACTACTTTAGATCAGGGACCATAGGGAATAGGGTGCACTACATTAGACCAGGGCCCATAGGGAATAGGGTGCACTACATTAGACCCCCCCCCCACAGCCTGCCTCTCCACCACAGCCTGCCTCCCCCCCACAGCCTGCCTCCCCCCCCACAGCCTGCCTCCCCCCCACAGCCTGCCTCCCCCCCACAGCCTGCCTCCCCCCCCACAGCCTGCCTCCCCCCCACAGCCTGCCTCCCCCCCACAGCCTGCCTTCCCCCCACAGCCTGCCTCCCCCCACAGCCTGCCTCCCCCCCCACAGCCTGCCTCCCCCCCCACAGCCTGCCTCCCCCCCACAGCCTGCCCCCCCCACAGCCTGCCTCCCCCCCACAGCCTGCCTCCCCCCCACAGCCTGCAGCACGCCTGCCTCCCCCCCACAGCCTGCCTCCCCCCCACAGCCTGCCTCCCCCCCACAGCCTGCAGCACGCCTGCCTCCCCCCCACAGCCTGCCTCCCCCCCCACAGCCTGCCTCCCCCCCACAGCCTGCAGCACGCCTGCCTCCCCCCCACAGCCTGCCTCCCCCCCACAGCCTGCCTCCCCCCACAGCCTGCCTCCCCCCCGCAGCCTGCCTCCCCCCCACAGCCTGCCCCCCCCCCACAGCCTGCCTCCCCCCACAGCCTGCCTCCCCCCACAGCCTGCCTCCCCCCCACAGCCTGCCCCCCCCCCCACAGCCTGCCTCCCCCCACAGCCTGCTTCCCCCCACAGCCTGCCTCCCCCCACAGCCTGCCCCCCCCCCACAGCCTGCCTCCCCCCACAGCCTGCCTCCCCCCCACATCCTGCAGCACGCCTGCCTCCCCCCCACAGCCTGCCTCCCCCCACAGCCTGTCTCCCCCCCACAGCCTGCCTCCCCCCCACAGCCTGCCTCCCCCCCACAGCCTGCCTCCCCCCACAGCCTGCCTCCCCCCCACAGCCTGCCTCCCCCCCACAGCCTGCCTCCCCCCACAGCCTGCCTCCCCCCCACAGCCTGCCTCCCCCCCACAGCCTGCCTCCCCCCCACAGCCTGCAGCACGCCTGCCTCCCCCCCACAGCCTGCCTCCCCCCCCACAGCCTGCCTCCCCCCCACAGCCTGCAGCACGCCTGCCTCCCCCCCACAGCCTGCCTCCCCCCCACAGCCTGCCTCCCCCCCACAGCCTGCAGCACGCCTGCCTCCCCCCCACAGCCTGCCTCCCCCCCCACAGCCTGCCTCCCCCCGACAGCCTGCAGCACGCCTGCCTCCCCCCCACAGCCTGCCTCCCCCCCACAGCCTGCCTCCCCCCACAGCCTGCCTCCCCCCCGCAGCCTGTGAGTCCAACCCTAGCTCTGTATCTCTGTGTATTTCTGTGAGTCCAACCCTAGCTGTGTATCTCTGAGTCCAACCCCAGCTGTGTATCTCTGTGAGTCCAACCCTAGCTGTGTATCTCTGTGTATCTCTGTGAGTCTAACCCTAGATGTGTATTTCTGTGTATCTCTGTGAGTCTAACCCTAGCTGTGTATCTCTGTGTATCTCTGTGAGTATAACCCTAGCTGTGTATCTCTGTGTATCTCTGTGAGTATAGCCCTAGCTGTGTATCTCTGTGTATCTCTGAGTCTAACCCTAGATGTGTATCTCTGTGAGTATAACCCTAGATGTGTATCTCTGTTTATCTCTGTGAGTCCAACCCTAGCTGCGTATCTCTGTGAGTTTAACCCTAGCTGTGTATCTCTGTGAGTATAACCCTAGCTGTGTATTTCTGTGTATCTCTGTGTATCTCTGTGAGTATAACCCTAGCTGTGTATTTCTGTGTATCTCTGTGTATCTCTGTGAGTATAACCCTAGCTGTGTATCTCTGTGTATCTCTGAGTCTAACCCTAGATGTGTATCTCAGCGTATCTCTGTGAGTTTAACCCTAGCTGTGTATCTCTGTGAGTCTAACCCTAGCTGTGTATCTCTGTGTATCTCAGTGAGTCTAACCCTAGCTGTGTATTTCTGTTTATCTCTGTGAGTCTAACCCTAGCTGTGTATCTCTGTGAGTCTAACCCTAGCTGTGTATCTCTGTGTATCTCAGTGAGTCTAACCCTAGCTGTGTATTTCTGTTTATCTCTGTGAGTCTAACCCTAGCTGTGTATCTCTGTGAGTCTAACCCTAGCTGTGTATCTCTGTGAGTCTAACCCTAGCTGCGTATCTCTGTGAGTCTAACCCTAGCTGTGTATCTCTGTGAGTTTAACCCTAGCTGTGTATCTCTGTGTATCTCAGTGAGTCTAACCCTAGCTGTGTATTTCTGTTTATCTCTGTGAGTATAACCCTAGCTCTGTATCTCTGTGTGTCTCTGTGTATCTCTGTGAGTCCAACCCTAGATGTGTATCTCTGAGTCCAACCCTAGCTGCGTATCTCTGCGTATCTCTGTGAGTCCAACCCTAGCTCTGTATCTCTGTGTATCTCTGTGAGTATAACCCTAGCTCTGTATCTCTGTGTATCTCTGTGTATCTCTGTGAGTCCAACCCTAGATGTGTATCTCTGAGTCCAACCCTAGCTGTGTATCTCTGCGAGTCCAACCCTAGCTCTGTATCTCTGTGTATCTCTGTGAGTATAACCCTAGCTGTGTATCTCTGTGTACCTCTGAGTCTAACCCTAGCTGTGTATCTCTGTGTATCTCTGTGAGCCTAACCCTAGCTCTGTATCTCTGTGTATCTCTGTCAGTATAACCCTAGCTGTGTATCTCTGAGTCCAACCCTAGCTGTGTATCTCTGTGAGTCCAACCCCATATGTGTATCTCTGTGAGTCCAACCCTAGCTGCGTATCTCTGCGTATCTCTGTGAGTCCGACCCTAGCTGCGTATCTCTGTGTATCTCTGTGAGTCCAACCCTAGCTGCGTATCTCTGTGTATCTATGTGAGTCCGACCCTAGCTGCGTATGTCTGTGAGTCTAACCCTAGCTGTGCATCTCTGTGTATCTCTGTGAGTCTAACCCTAGCTGTGTATCTCTGTGTATCTCTGAGTCCAACCCCAGCTGTGTATCTCTGTGAGTCCAACCCCAGCTGTGTATCTCTGTGAGTCCAAGCCTAGCTGCGTATCTCTGTGTATCTCTGTGAGTCTAACCCTAGCTGTGTATCTCTGTGAGTCCAAGCCTAGCTGCGTATCTCTGTGTATCTCTGTGAGTCTAACCCTAGCTGTGTATCTCTGTGAGTCCAAGCCTAGCTGCGTATCTCTGTGTATCTCTGTGAGTCCAACCCTAGCTCTGTATCTCTGTGTATCTCTGTGAGTACAACCCTAGCTGTGTATCTCTGCGTATCTCTGTGAGTCTAACCCCAGCTGCGTATCTCTGTGTATCTCTGTGAGTCTAACCCTAGCTACGTATCTCTGTGTATCTCTGTGAGTCCAACCCTAGCTGCGTCTCTCTGTGTATCTCTGTCAGTCCAACCCTAGTTATGTATCTCTGTGTATCTCTGTCAGTCCAACCCTAGCTGTGTATCTCTGTATCTCTCTGTATGTCTCTGTGTATCTCTGTCAGTCTAACCCTAGCAGTGTGTCTCTGTGTATCTCTGTGAGTCCAACCCTAGCTGTGTATCTCTGTGAGTCTAACCCTAGCTGTGTATCTCTGTATCTCTCTGTATGTCTCTGTGTATCTCTGTGAGTCCAACCCTAGCTGCGTATCTCTGTGTATCTCTGTGAGTCTAACCCTAGCTGTGTATCTCTGTGTATCTCTGTGAGTCCAACCCTAGCTGTGTATCTCTGTGTATCTCTATGAGTCCAACCCTAGCTGTGTATCTCTGTGTATCTCCGTGAGTCTAACCCTAGCTCTGTATCTCTGTGTATCTCTGTGAGTCCAACCCTAGCTGTGTATCTCTGTGTATCTCTGTGTATCTCTGTGTATCTCTGTGTATCTCTGTGTATCTCTGTGTATCTCTGTGAGTCTAACCCTAGCTGTGTATCTCTGTGTATCTCTGTGAGTCCAACCCTAGCTGTGTATCTCTGTGTATCTCTGTGAGTCCAACCCTAGCTGTGTATCTCTGTGTATCTCTGTGTATCTCTGTGTATCTCTGTGTATCTCTGTGTATCTCTGTGAGTCTAACCCTAGCTGTGTATCTCTGTGTATCTCTGTGAGTCCAACCCTAGCTGTGTATCTCTGTGTATCTCTGTGTATCTCTGTGTATCTCTGTGTATCTCTGTGTATCTCTGTGAGTCTAACCCTAGCTGTGTATCTCTGTGTATCTCTGTGAGTCCAACCCCAGCTGTGTATCTCTGTGAGTCCAACCCTAGCTGTGTATCTCTGTGTATCTCTGTGAGTCTAACCCTAGATGTGTATTTCTGTGTATCTCTGTGAGTCTAACCCTAGCTGTGTATCTCTGTGTATCTCTGTGAGTATAACCCTAGCTGTGTATCTCTGTGTATCTCTGTGAGTATAACCCTAGCTGTGTATCTCTGTGTATCTCTGAGTCTAACCCTAGATGTGTATCTCTGTGAGTATAACCCTAGATGTGTATCTCTGTTTATCTCTGTGAGTCCAACCCTAGCTGCGTATCTCTGTGAGTTTAACCCTAGCTGTGTATCTCTGTGAGTATAACCCTAGCTGTGTATTTCTGTGTATCTCTGTGTATCTCTGTGAGTATAACCCTAGCTGTGTATTTCTGTGTATTTCTGTGTATCTCTGTGAGTATAACCCTAGCTGTGTATCTCTGTGTATCTCTGAGTCTAACCCTAGATGTGTATCTCTGCGTATCTCTGTGAGTTTAACCCTAGCTGTGTATCTCTGTGAGTCTAACCCTAGCTGTGTATCTCTGTGTATCTCAGTGAGTCTAACCCTAGCTGTGTATTTCTGTTTATCTCTGTGAGTCTAACCCTAGCTGTGTATCTCTGTGAGTCTAACCCTAGCTGTGTATCTCTGTGTATCTCAGTGAGTCTAACCCTAGCTGTGTATTTCTGTTTATCTCTGTGAGTCTAACCCTAGCTGTGTATCTCTGTGAGTCTAACCCTAGCTGTGTATCTCTGTGAGTCTAACCCTAGCTGCGTATCTCTGTGAGTCTAACCCTAGCTGTGTATCTCTGTGAGTTTAACCCTAGCTGTGTATCTCTGTGTATCTCAGTGAGTCTAACCCTAGCTGTGTATTTCTGTTTATCTCTGTGAGTATAACCCTAGCTCTGTATCTCTGTGTGTCTCTGTGTATCTCTGTGAGTCCAACCCTAGATGTGTATCTCTGAGTCCAACCCTAGCTGCGTATCTCTGCGTATCTCTGTGAGTCCAACCCTAGCTCTGTATCTCTGTGTATCTCTGTGAGTATAACCCTAGCTCTGTATCTCTGTGTATCTCTGTGTATCTCTGTGAGTCCAACCCTAGATGTCTATCTCTGAGTCCAACCCTAGCTGTGTATCTCTGCGTATCTCTGTGAGTCCAACCCTAGCTCTGTATCTCTGTGTATCTCTGTGAGTATAACCCTAGCTGTGTATCTCTGTGTACCTCTGAGTCTAACCCTAGCTGTGTATCTCTGTGTATCTCTGTGAGTCTAACCCTAGCTCTGTATCTCTGTGTATCTCTGTCAGTATAACCCTAGCTGTGTATCTCTGAGTCCAACCCTAGCTGTGTATCTCTGTGAGTCCAACCCCAGCTGTGTATCTCTGTGAGTCCAACCCTAGCTGCGTATCTCTGCGTATCTCTGTGAGTCCGACCCTAGCTGCGTATCTCTGTGTATCTCTGTGAGTCCAACCCTAGCTGCGTATCTCTGTGTATCTCTGTGAGTCCGACCCTAGCTGCGTATGTCTGTGAGTCTAACCCTAGCTGTGCATCTCTGTGTATCTCTGTGAGTCTAACCCTAGCTGTGTATCTCTGTGTATCTCTGAGTCCAACCCCAGCTGTGTATCTCTGTGAGTCCAACCCCAGCTGTGTATCTCTGTGAGTCCAAGCCTAGCTGCGTATCTCTGTGTATCTCTGTGAGTCTAACCCTAGCTGTGTATCTCTGTGAGTCCAAGCCTAGCTGCGTATCTCTGTGTATCTCTGTGAGTCTAACCCTAGCTGTGTATCTCTGTGAGTCCAAGCCTAGCTGCGTATCTCTGTGTATCTCTGTGAGTCCAACCCTAGCTCTGTATCTCTGTGTATCTCTGTGAGTACAACCCTAGCTGTGTATCTCTGCGTATCTCTGTGAGTCTAACCCCAGCTGCGTATCTCTGTGTATCTCTGTGAGTCTAACCCCAGCTGTGTATCTCTGTGAGTCCAACCCTAGCTGCGTATCTCTGCGTATCTCTGTGAGTCCGACCCTAGCTGCGTATCTCTGTGTATCTCTGTGAGTCCAACCCTAGCTGCGTATCTCTGTGTATCTCTGTGAGTCCGACCCTAGCTGCGTATGTCTGTGAGTCTAACCCTAGCTGTGCATCTCTGTGTATCTCTGTGAGTCTAACCCTAGCTGTGTATCTCTGTGTATCTCTGAGTCCAACCCCAGCTGTGTATCTCTGTGAGTCCAACCCCAGCTGTGTATCTCTGTGAGTCCAAGCCTAGCTGCGTATCTCTGTGTATCTCTGTGAGTCTAACCCTAGCTGTGTATCTCTGTGAGTCCAAGCCTAGCTGCGTATCTCTGTGTATCTCTGTGAGTCTAACCCTAGCTGTGTATCTCTGTGAGTCCAAGCCTAGCTGCGTATCTCTGTGTATCTCTGTGAGTCCAACCCTAGCTCTGTATCTCTGTGTATCTCTGTGAGTACAACCCTAGCTGTGTATCTCTGCGTATCTCTGTGAGTCTAACCCCAGCTGCGTATCTCTGTGTATCTCTGTGAGTCTAACCCTAGCTACGTATCTCTGTGTATCTCTGTGAGTCCAACCCTAGCTGCGTCTCTCTGTGTATCTCTGTCAGTCCAACCCTAGTTATGTATCTCTGTGTATCTCTGTCAGTCCAACCCTAGCTGTGTATCTCTGTATCTCTCTGTATGTCTCTGTGTATCTCTGTCAGTCTAACCCTAGCAGTGTGTCTCTGTGTATCTCTGTGAGTCCAACCCTAGCTGTGTATCTCTGTGAGTCTAACCCTAGCTGTGTATCTCTGTATCTCTCTGTATGTCTCTGTGTATCTCTGTGAGTCCAACCCTAGCTGCGTATCTCTGTGTATCTCTGTGAGTCTAACCCTAGCTGTGTATCTCTGTGTATCTCTGTGAGTCCAACCCTAGCTGTGTATCTCTGTGTATCTCTATGAGTCCAACCCTAGCTGTGTATCTCTGTGTATCTCCGTGAGTCTAACCCTAGCTCTGTATCTCTGTGTATCTCTGTGAGTCCAACCCTAGCTGTGTATCTCTGTGTAGCTCTGTGTATCTCTGTGTATCTCTGTGTATCTCTGTGTATCTCTGTGAGTCTAACCCTAGCTGTGTATCTCTGTGTATCTCTGTGAGTCCAACCCTAGCTGTGTATCTCTGTGTATCTCTGTGAGTCCAACCCTAGCTGTGTATCTCTGTGTATCTCTGTGTATCTCTGTGTATCTCTGTGTATCTCTGTGTATCTCTGTGAGTCTAACCCTAGCTGTGTATCTCTGTGTATCTCTGTGAGTCCAACCCTAGCTGTGTATCTCTGTGTATCTCTGTGTATCTCTGTGTATCTCTGTGTATCTCTGTGTATCTCTGTGAGTCTCTGTGAGTCTAACCCTAGCTGTGTATCTCTGTGTATCTCTGCGTATCTCTGTGAGTCTAACCCTAGCTGCGTATCTCTGCGTATCTCTGTGAGTATAACCCTAGCTGTGTATCTCTGTGTATCTCTGCGTATCTCTGTGAGTCTAACCCTAGCTGTGTGTCTCTGTGTATCTCTGTGAGTCCAACCCTAGCTGTGTGTCTCTGTGTATCTCTGTGAGTCTAACCCTAGCTGTGTGTCTCTGTGTATCTCTGTGAGTCCAACCCTAGCTGTGTATCTCTGTGTATCTCTGTGAGTCTCTGTGAGTACAACCCTAGCTGTGTATCTCTGTGTATCTCTGCGTATCTCTGTGAGTCTAACCCTAGCTGCGTATCTCTGCGTATCTCTGTGAGTATAACCCTAGCTGTGTATCTCTGTGTATCTCTGCGTATCTCTGTGAGTCTAACCCTAGCTGTGTGTCTCTGTGTATCTCTGTGAGTCCAACCCTAGCTGTGTATCTCTGTGTATCTCTGTGAGTTCAACCCTAGCTGCGTATCTCTGGTACAGAGAGAGAGGTGTTGTCCCAGGATTTTTCCCCTTAATAAATGTTTAATGTCTGTAACAAACAGAGCTCGTTGCTCTCCTTTTGTCTCCCTTGTCCTTCCTGTTCTGTCTCAGGGAGTGAATCTGAGATGATATAATGCTTGTCCACAGAAGGTTCCAGAGCTGCACCCAGAAGGCCTAGCAGAACATCGGTCCTCGGTTCACGGTCAACATGATGTGTTCCTTCCCTCTGAAATAAACAGGGTTCTGACAGGCGCCTCGGACCAGAGAGTTACTGCAGTCAGGAAACGCGGCTGACATTTAGTGCCTCTGATATGAGCGACGGTCCATTAAACTGGACTTGTCTGCTTTATGGCCCTGCTTTTCACTACGGCCTCTCTGTTGCTGGCTGCTTCAGTTCAACACTATGGCCTCTCTGTTGTTATCTGCTTCAGTTCAACACTATGACCTCTCTGTTGCTACCTGCTTCAGGTCAACACTATGACCTCTCTGTTGCTACCTGCTTCAGTTCAACACTATGACCTCTCTGTTGCTACCTGCTTCAGTTCAACACTATGACCTCTCTGTTGCTGTGTGCTATCTGCTTCAGTTCAACACTATAACCTCTCTGTTGCTATCTGCTTCAGTTCAACACTATGGCCTCTCTGTTGCTATCTGCTATCTGCTTCAGGTCAACACTATGACCTCTCTGTTGCTACCTGCTTCAGGTCAACACTATGACCTCTCTGTTGTTATCTGCTTCAGTTCAACACTATGACCTCTCTGTTGTTATCTGCTTCAGTTCAACACTTTGACCTCTCTGTTGCTACCTGCTTCAGGTCAACACTATGACCTCTCTGTTGCTACCTGCTTCAGTTCAACACTATGACCTCTCTGTTGCTACCTGCTTCAGTTCAACACTATGACCTCTCTGTTGCTGTGTGCTATCTGCTTCAGTTCAACACTATAACCTCTCTGTTGCTATCTGCTTCAGTTCAACACTATGGCCTCTCTGTTGCTATCTGCTACCTGCTTCAGGTCAACACTATGACCTCTCTGTTGCTACCTGCTTCAGTTCAACACTATGACCTCTCTGTTGCTACCTGCTTCAGTTCAACACCATGACCTCTCTGTTTCTATCTGCTTCAGTTCAACACTATGACCTCTCTGTTGCTATCTGCTACCTGCTTCAGGTCAACACTATGACCTCTCTGTTGCTACCTGCTTCAGTTCAACACTATGACCTCTCTGTTGCTACCTGCTTCAGTTCAACACCATGACCTCTCTGTTTCTATCTGCTTCAGTTCAACACTATGGCCTCTCTGTTGTTATCTGCTTCAGTTCAACACCATGACCTCTCTGTTGTTATCTGCTTCAGTTCAACACGATGACCTCTCTGTTACTATCTGCTTCAGTTCAACACTATGACCTCTCTGTTGCTATCTGCTTCAGTTCAACACTATAACCTCTCTGTTGCTGTCTGCTTCAGTTCAACACTATGACCTCTCTGTTGCTGTCTGTTATCTGCTTCAGTTCAACACTATGCCCTCTCTGTTGCTACCTGCTTCAGTTCAACACTATGACCTCTCTGTTGTTATCTGCTTCAGTTCAACACGATGACCTCTCTGTTACTATCTGCTTCAGTTCAACACTATGACCTCTCTGTTGTTATCTGCTTCAGTTCAACACTATGACCTCTCTGTTGCTATCTGCTTCAGTTCAACACTATGACCTCTCTGTTGTTATCTGCTTCAGTTCAACACTATGCCCTCTCTGTTGCTATCTGCTTCAGGTCAACACTATGACCTCTCTGTTGCTATCTGCTTCAGTTCAACACTATGACCTCTCTGTTGTTATCTGCTTCAGTTCAACACTATGACCTCTCTGTTGTTATCTGCTTCAGTTCAACACTATGACCTCTCTGTTGCTACCTGCTATCTGCTTCAGTTCAACACTATGACCTCTCTGTTGCTGGCTGCTTCAGGTCAACACTATGACCTCTCTGTTGTTATCTGCTATCTGCTTCAGTTCAACACTATGACCTCTCTGTTGCTGGCTGCTTCAGGTCAACACTATGACCTCTCTGTTGTTATCTGCTTCAGTTCAACACTATAACCTCTCTGTTGCTGTCTGCTTCAGTTCAATACTATGACCTCTCTGTTGCTCTCTGCTTCAGTTCAACACTATGACCTCTCTGTTGCTACCTGCTATCTGCTTCAGTTCAACACTATGACCTCTCTGTTGCTACCTGCTTCAGGTCAACACTATGACCTCTCTGTTGTTATCTGCTTCAGTTCAACACTATGACCTCTCTGTTGTTATCTGCTTCAGTTCAACACTTTGACCTCTCTGTTGCTACCTGCTTCAGGTCAACACTATGACCTCTCTGTTGCTACCTGCTTCAGTTCAACACTATGACCTCTCTGTTGCTACCTGCTTCAGTTCAACACTATGACCTCTCTGTTGCTGTGTGCTATCTGCTTCAGTTCAACACTATAACCTCTCTGTTGCTATCTGCTTCAGTTCAACACTATGGCCTCTCTGTTGCTATCTGCTACCTGCTTCAGGTCAACACTATGACCTCTCTGTTGCTACCTGCTTCAGTTCAACACTATGACCTCTCTGTTGCTACCTGCTTCAGTTCAACACCATGACCTCTCTGTTTCTATCTGCTTCAGTTCAACACTATGACCTCTCTGTTGCTATCTGCTACCTGCTTCAGGTCAACACTATGACCTCTCTGTTGCTACCTGCTTCAGTTCAACACTATGACCTCTCTGTTGCTACCTGCTTCAGTTCAACACCATGACCTCTCTGTTTCTATCTGCTTCAGTTCAACACTATGGCCTCTCTGTTGTTATCTGCTTCAGTTCAACACCATGACCTCTCTGTTGTTATCTGCTTCAGTTCAACACGATGACCTCTCTGTTACTATCTGCTTCAGTTCAACACTATGACCTCTCTGTTGCTATCTGCTTCAGTTCAACACTATAACCTCTCTGTTGCTGTCTGCTTCAGTTCAACACTATGACCTCTCTGTTGCTGTCTGTTATCTGCTTCAGTTCAACACTATGCCCTCTCTGTTGCTACCTGCTTCAGTTCAACACTATGACCTCTCTGTTGTTATCTGCTTCAGTTCAACACGATGACCTCTCTGTTACTATCTGCTTCAGTTCAACACTATGACCTCTCTGTTGTTATCTGCTTCAGTTCAACACTATGACCTCTCTGTTGCTATCTGCTTCAGTTCAACACTATGACCTCTCTGTTGTTATCTGCTTCAGTTCAACACTATGCCCTCTCTGTTGCTATCTGCTTCAGGTCAACACTATGACCTCTCTGTTGCTATCTGCTTCAGTTCAACACTATGACCTCTCTGTTGTTATCTGCTTCAGTTCAACACTATGACCTCTCTGTTGTTATCTGCTTCAGTTCAACACTATGACCTCTCTGTTGCTACCTGCTATCTGCTTCAGTTCAACACTATGACCTCTCTGTTGCTGGCTGCTTCAGGTCAACACTATGACCTCTCTGTTGTTATCTGCTATCTGCTTCAGTTCAACACTATGACCTCTCTGTTGCTGGCTGCTTCAGGTCAACACTATGACCTCTCTGTTGTTATCTGCTTCAGTTCAACACTATAACCTCTCTGTTGCTGTCTGCTTCAGTTCAATACTATGACCTCTCTGTTGCTCTCTGCTTCAGTTCAACACTATGACCTCTCTGTTGCTACCTGCTATCTGCTTCAGTTCAACACTATGACCTCTCTGTTGCTACCTGCTTCAGTTCAACACTATGACCTCTCTGTTGCTGTCTGCTTCAGTTCAACACTATGACCTCTCTGTTGCTATCTGCTTCAGGTCAACACTATGACCTCTCTGTTGCTGTGTGCTATCTGCTTCAGGTCAACACTATGACCTCTCTGTTGCTATCTGCTATCTGCTTCAGGTCAACACTATGACCTCTCTGTTGCTGGCTGCTTCAGTTCAACACTATGACCTCTCTGTTGCTATCTGCTATCTGCTTCAGGTCAACACTATGACCTCTCTGTTGCTATCTGCTATCTGCTTCAGTTCAACACTATGACCTCTCTGTTGCTGGCTGCTTCAGGTCAACACTATGACCTCTCTGTTGCTGTCTGCTTCAGTTCAACACTATGACCTCTCTGTTGCTATCTGCTTCAGGTCAACACTATGACCTCTCTGTTGCTATCTGCTATCTGCTTCAGGTCAACACTATGCCCTCTCTGTTGCTGGCTGCTTCAGGTCAACACTATGACCTCTCTGTTGCTATCTGCTATCTGCTTGAGTTCAACACTATGACCTCTCTGTTGCTGGCTGCTTCAGTTCAACACTATGACCTCTCTGTTGCTATCTGCTTCAGTTCAACACTATGGCCTCTCTGTTGCTACCTGCTTCAGTTCAACACTATGGCCTCTCTGTTGCTACCTGCTTCAGTTCAACACTATGACCTCTCTGTTGCTATCTGCTATCTGCTTCAGTTCAACACTATGACCTCTCTGTTGCTATCTGCTATCTGCTACAGGTCAACACTATGACCTCTCTGTTGCTATCTGCTATCTGCTTCAGTTCAACACTATGACCTCTCTGTTGTTATCTGCTTCAGTTCAACACTATGGCCTCTCTGTTTCTATCTGCTTCAGGTCAACACTATGACGTCTCTGTTACTATCTGCTTCAGTTCAACACTATGACCTCTCTGTTACTATCTGCTTCAGTTCAACACTATGGCCTCTCTGTTTCTATCTGCTTCAGGTCAACACTATGACCTCTCTGTTACTATCTGCTTCAGTTCAACACTATGGCCTCTCTGTTGTTATCTGCTTCAGTTCAACACTATGGCCTCTCTGTTGCTACCTGCTTCAGTTCAACACTATGACCTCTCTGTTGTTATCTGCTTCAGTTCAACACTATGACCTCTCTGTTGCTACCTGCTTCAGTTCAACACTATGACCTCTCTGTTGCTATCTGCTATCTGCTTCAGTTCAACACTATGACCTCTCTGTTGCTACCTGCTTCAGTTCAACACTATGACCTCTCTGTTGCTATCTGCTATCTGCTTCAGGTCAACACTATGACCTCTCTGTTGCTACCTGCTTCAGTTCAACACTATGACCTCTCTGTTGCTATCTGCTACCTGCTTCAGTTCAACACTATGACCTCTCTGTTGCTACCTGCTTCAGTTCAACACTATGACCTCTCTGTTGCTGGCTGCTATCTGCTTCAGTTCAACACTATAACCTCTCTGTTGTTATCTGCTTCAGTTCAACACTATAACCTCTCTGTTGTTATCTGCTTCAGTTCAACACTATGACCTCTCTGTTTCTATCTGCTTCAGGTCAACACTATGACCTCTCTGTTGCTATCTGCTTCAGTTCAACACTATGACCTCTCTGTTGTTATCTGCTATCTGCTTCAGGTCAACACTATGACCTCTCTGTTGCTACCTGCTTCAGTTCAACACTATAACCTCTCTGTTGCTATCTGCTTCAGTTCAACACCATGACCTCTCTGTTGCT
Organism: Salvelinus fontinalis; assembly: GCF_029448725.1. Taxonomy (NCBI): domain Eukaryota; kingdom Metazoa; phylum Chordata; class Actinopteri; order Salmoniformes; family Salmonidae; genus Salvelinus; species Salvelinus fontinalis. Next base: position 3,694,950 of record NC_074670.1, read on the forward strand.
GTCTGCTTCAGTTCAACACTATGACCTCTCTGTTGCTACCTGCTTCAGTTCAACACTATGACCTCTCTGTTGTTATCTGCTTCAGTTCAACACCATGACCTCTCTGTTGTTATCTGCTTCAGTTCAACACTATGACCTCTCTGTTGTTATCTGCTTCAGTTCAACACCATGACCTCTCTGTTTCTATCTGCTTCAGGTCAACACTATGCCCTCTCTGTTGCTATCTGCTTCAGGTCAACACTATGCCCTCTCTGTTGCTGTCTGCTTCAGTTCAACACTATGCCCTCTCTGTTGCTGTCTGCTTCAGTTCAACACTATGGCCTCTCTGTTGCTACCTGCTAGCTGCACATCCTTCAATAATGGTGGATTTATTCTCCACAGACTAGAGTGAAGGACAGGGATGAAGTTAGCTTGGGACAGAATACTGTAGTGTAGCTGGACCCAGAAGAAAAATGTATTCTACCCCCCCCCCCCCCCACCCCCACCCCCACATGTCTCATATATCATACCTCATACCTCATACCTCATACCTCATACCTCATATCTCATATCTCATACCTCATACCTCATACCTCATATCTCATATCTCATATCTCATACCTCATATCTCATACCTCATATCTCATATCTCATATCTCATATCTCATACCTCATACCTCATATCTCATACCTCATATCTCATACCTCATATCTCATACCTCATACCTCATACCTCATACCTCATACCTCATATCTCATATCTCATATCTCATACCTCATACCTCATACCTCATACCTCATATCTCATATCTCATATCTCATACCTCATACCTCATATCTCATATCTCATATCTCATACCTCATACCTCATATCTCATACCTCATATCTCATATCTCATATCTCATATCTCATATCTCATACCTCATACCTCATACCTCATATCTCATACCTCATATCTCATATCTCATATCTCATACCTCATACCTCATATCTCATACCTCATATCTCATACCTCATACCTGATACCTCATATCTCATATCTCATACCTCATACCTCATACCTCATATATCGTAATTCGTATCTCATACCTCATATCTCATACCTCATATCTCAAACCTCATATCTCATACCTCATATCTCATACCTCATACCTCATATCTCATACCTCATATCTCATACCTCATACCTCAGACCTCATATCTCATATCTCATACCTCATATCTCATATCTCATACCTCATACCTCATACCTCATATATTGTAATTCATATCTCATACCTCGTATATCATATCTCGTATCAGTGCATTTGCCAAGTGTATTTATTTCTTTCTATTTGATTGGGTTTGGTAAGCTAAAGCTCATTAATTTGTTAATTAATCATAGCAAGTAATATGTAAAGTTTGTGCTCACAACACTTCATTCATTAACAGATTGTGCTGTTCTGACATGAATAATGAATAGTTTAGCCCAAGAAATATTGTTTGACAAGTAATGTGCAGAAGAAATCAATGATCATTGTGAAAACCCCCCTGGAGTACAGAACCACACCTATATTTAGGCCTCAGCGCTCAGACAGACGGAGATGCACATTTCATATGTCTCCCGCCGCAGATCAATGGACGTACGCTGAATTCAATCAGATGGATCATCCAGGGTACCGCACTAGGAAATCAGAGTCAAAGGAGACCTCTGTCACAGCTCAGATCCCAGTTGGCACCCCACAGCGATGCGTTACGTCTCGGGGTCAAAGTGGAAAAACAATGAACACGCTTTTATACTGTATTACACAGGACAATCGCAGAAACTGGGCAGGATACTCGGAAAATAAATTACAGTTGGAATCATTACAAATCTCCCATTAACTCAAATACTTTGTTACCTCCCCTGACTAACCGGAGAATACATGAAACAAACATAGACTAAGCTACTACAAAATCATGTCTTTAAATGTTTTTAATTGTTTTTGTGTTGTGAGGTTGATATATATAGAGCTGTATCTGTGTGCCTCCAGACTTGCAGTAGCTAGTGCCCCTGTGACAGACAGACAGACAGACAGACAGACAGACAGACAGACAGACAGACAGGCAGACAGACAGACAGACAGACAGACAGACAGACAGACAGACAGACAGACAGTAATCTCCAGACCTGCAGTAGCTAGTGCCCCTGTGACAGGCAGACAGACAGACAGACAGACAGACAGACAGACAGTAATCTCCAGACCTGCAGTAGCTAGTGCCCCTGTGACAGACAGACAGACAGACAGACAGACAGACAGACAGACTAGCTGTAATCTCCAGACCTGCAGTAGCTCGTCCCCCTGTGACAGACAGACAGACAGACAGACAGACAGACAGACAGACAGACAGACAGACAGACAGACAGACAGACAGGCTGTAATCTCCAGACCTGCAGTAGCTCGTCCCCCTGTGACAGACAGACAGGCTGTAATTATGCTGATCCTTTTTAGGGGTCTCCACACCCTTCCTCTCACACCCCTCTACCCCTCCTCATCCCCATCCTTTTCACATCTCTCTCTTTTTGGAGTCTGAGGCGGTTGTCATGGAAACATGGTGCATGCCAAGCACCCCCACCCCACTTTAAATGAAATTAACATGTGGCGTGATTTATTCCTATTTCGGGGAGGGGTGAGGTGTTAATATCTCCTCCTGGTCTTATTTTTTGAATCTCTCGTCTCCCCTAAAAAATATGTTGCCGTAGCAAAGCGTTTATGGATTATATTTAGGGAGGATTAATGAGAAGGTGTAAAGGGGGAAAAACACTTCAAATAGATATTATGCCGTTTGGTGCACATGGTTAATATGGTTATTATCACCAAAGCTTCTACTGGCAGACTGCACATCTATCGACATACAATAACCCTGCTTTGGCACGTTTACAATCAAATAAATATATATATAATAATAAACTTCTTTGAAATTAGACATCATTTAAGTATTTAATCCGTTTCCCAATAGGAACATGTCAAAATCTACAGTTTTATTTCTTTATAGGATACTTTGGCACGTTTCCAGTAGAAATAACCATTTTTCTAAAAAGGCAAACGTCAAAATGGACAATTTGTCAATAGATTTAGGAATTGATAGTCATTACAGAATAGTAATTGAATGGGCATTGGTCTCTTCTCTATAGGATGCCATAGAGATCTATGGGACACAGTAGGAAGTGTTATTCTGCCTCATTGGTCTCCAGCCGTCTCCAGCCGTACACTCTTACAAAAGAGTTCTTCTGCTTTCCCACACAGGAAAAACATATAAGTAGAACGATTTTGGTTTCCATGTAGAATCCTCTATGTAAAGGGTTCTACCTGGAACTCAAAAGGGTTCTACCTGGAACCAAGAAGGTTCTACCTGGAACCAAAAACGGTTATTCAAATGGTTCTCCTATGGGGTCAGTTGAAGAAACCTTTCAGGTTCTAGTATAGAGAGAGAGAGAGAGGAGCTGGAGAGAGAGAGGAGCTGGAGAGAGAGAGAGAGAGGAGCTGTAGAGAGAGAGGAGCTGTAGAGAGAGAGGTGCTGTAGAGAAAGAGAGGAGCTGGAGAGAGAGAGGAGCTGTAGAGAGAGAGGAGCTGTAGAGAGAGAGAAGAGCTGTAGAGAGAGAGGTGCTGTAGAGAGAGGTGCTGTAGAGAGAGAGAGGAGCTGGAGAGAGAGATGAGCTGTAGAGAGAGAGGAGCTGTAGAGAGAGGGGAGCTAGAGAGAGAGAGAGAGAGAGAGAGAGGAGCTGGAGAGAGAGAGAGGAGTATAGAGAGAGGAGCTGTAGAGAGAGAGAGAGGAGCTGTGGAGAGAGAGGAGCTGTAGAGAGAGAGAGAGGAGCTGTGGAGAGAGAGGAGCTGTAGAGAGAGAGAGAGGAGCTGTGGAGAGAGAGGAGCTGTGGAGAGAGAGGAGCTGTAGAGAGAGAGAGAGGAGCTGTGGAGAGAGAGGAGCTGTAGAGAGAGAGAGAGGAGCTGTAGAGAGAGAGAGAGGAGCTGTGGAGAGAGAGGAGCTGTAGAGAGAGAGAGAGGAGCTGTAGAGAGAGAGAGAGGAGCTGTAGAGAGAGAGAGGGGAGCTGTAGAGAGAGAGAGAGGAGCTGTAGAGAGAGAGGAGCTGTAGACAGAGAGGAGCTGGAGAGAGAGAGGAGCTGGATCTTCCAAGAGGCTGAGGACAGAGGATGGATCCCAAATGGGATCTAAAGTAGTACACTATCAAAGAGAATATAGTGCCGCTTGGGAAACAGGCACAACAGAGAGGACCAGGTGATAGTCAGGTAGTCAGGTGGAAACAGAACGACACAACACTGCTGAGCTGCTGGAGACAATTGATAGAAAACATCACATTTTTCCAGGGATTAAAGGCTGGGGAAGCTGAGTGGTTGAGCCTCTCGGGCTGGAAGGAGAGCAGATCAGATGGGCTGGGAGGAGAGGAGATCAGATGGGCTGGGAGGAGAGGAGAGGAGATCAGATGGGCTGGGAGGAGAGGAGATCAGATGGGCTGGGAGGAGAGCAGATCAGATGGGCTGGGAGGAGACGAGATGGGCTGGGAGGAGAGGAGATCAGATGGGCTGGGAAGAGAGCAGATCAGAGGAGGAGGAGAGGAGATCAGATGGGCTGGGAGGAGAGCAGATCAGATGGGCTGGGAGGAGAGCAGATGGGCTGGGAGGAGAGGAGATCAGATGGGCTGGGAGGAGAGGAGATCAGATGGGCTGGGAGGAGAGCAGAGCAGATGGGCTGGGAGGAGAGGAGATTAGATGGGCTGGGAGGAGAGCAGATCAGAGGAGGAGGAGAGGAGATCAGATGGGCTGGGAGGAGAGCAGATCAGATGGGCTGGGAGGAGAGCAGATGGGCTGGGAGGAGAGGAGATCAGATGGGCTGGGAGGAGAGGAGATCAGATGGGCTGGGAGGAGAGCAGATCAGATGGGCTGGGAGGAGAGCAGATGGGCTGGGAGGAGAGGAGATCAGATGGGCTGGGAGGAGAGGAGATCAGATGGGCTGGGAGGAGAGCAGAGCAGATGGGCTGGGAGGAGAGGAGATCAGATGGGCTGGGAGGAGAGCAGATCAGATGGGCTGGGAGGAGAGCAGATCAGAGGAGGAGGAGGAGAGGAGATCAGATGGGCTGGGAGGAGAGCAGATCAGATGGGCTGGGAGGAGAGCAGATGGGCTGGGAGGAGAGGAGATCAGATGGGCTGGGAGGAGAGGAGATTAGATGGGCTGGGAGGAGAGCAGATCAGAGGAGGAGGAGGAGAGGAGATCAGATGGGCTGGGAGGAGAGCAGATCAGATGGGCTGGGAGGAGAGCAGATGGGCTGGGAGGAGAGGAGATCAGATGGGCTGGGAGGAGAGGAGATCAGATGGGCTGGGAGGAGAGCAGGATGGTTGGAGGGAATGGCAATGAGAGTAGGAGTGATGGGCAATGAGAGCAGGAGGGGATGGCAATGAGAGCAGGAGGGGATGGCAATGAGAGCAGGAGGGGATGCAATGAGAGCAGGAGGAGATGGCAATGAGAGTAGGAGTTATGGGCAATGAGAGCAGGAGGGGTTGGCAATGAAGTCAGGAGGGGATGGCAATGAGAGCAGGAGGGTTTGGCAATGAAGTCAGGAGGGGATGGCAATGAGAGCAGGAGGGATGGCAATGAAGTCAGGAGGGGATGGCAATGAGAGCAGGAGGGGATGGCAATGAGAGCAGGAGGGGATGGCAATGAGAGCAGGATGGGATGGCAATGAGAGCAGGAGGAGATGGCAATGAGAGTAGGAGTTATGGGCAATGAGAGCAGGAGGGGATGGCAATGAGAGCAGGAGGGGATGGCAATGAAGTCAGGAGGGGATGGCAATGAGAGCAGGAGGTGATGGCAATGAGAGCAGGAGGGGATGGCAATGAAGTCAGGAGGGGATGGCATTGAGAGCAGGAGGGGATGGTAATGAGAGCAGGAGGGGATGGCAATGAAGTCAGGAGGGGATGGCAATGAGAGCAGGAGGGGATGGTAATGAGAGCAGGAGGTGATGGCAATGAGAGCAGGAGGGGATGGCAATGAGAGCAGGAGGGGATGGCAATGAGAGCAGGAGGGGATGGCAATGAGAGCAGGAGGGGATGGCATTGAGAGCAGGAGGGGATGGCATTGAGAGCAGGAGGTGATGGCAATGAGAGCAGGAGGGGATGGCAATGAAGTCAGGAGGGGATGGCAATGAGTTCAGGAAGGGATGGCAATGAGAGCAGGAGGGGATGGCAATGAGAGCAGGAGGGGATGGCATTGAGAGCAGGAGGGGATGGCAATGAGAGCAGGAGGGTTTGGCAATGAAGTCAGGAGGGGATGGCAATGAGAGCAGGAAGGGATGGCAATGAGAGCAGGAGGGGATGGCAATGAAGTCAGGAGGGGATGGCAATGAGAGCAGGAGGGGATTGCAATGAGAGCAGGAGGGGATGGCATTGAGTTCAGGAAGGGATGGCAATGAGAGCAGGAGGGGTTTTATTTGTTTTCATCTCAAAGTGTTCCCGTGTGGCTGTTTCTAGAGCAGGTCTGGCCTTCTCTGGATTCATGGTGCTTTCACGACACCTGGGAACTGATGACGTCAATGATCTTCATGTCGGAGCTCTAGAAAGAGGCCAGACTTTCGAGATTAATGAGTGTTCAAAATGTATTTTCCCAGTCGGAGCACGTTTTTCCCCCAAGTTCCCAGTTGTCTTGAATACACTGAAGTCTGAGACTTCCCAGTTCCGAGTTTCCAGTTATTTTGAATGCAGCAGAAGTCTTGCTGGATTGACAGCATGGCCAATGTATTCAACCTTTTCTGGGTCTGAGAAGTGTTTTAGTGGGTCTGAGAAGTGTTTTAGTGGGTCTGAGAAGCGTCTTAGTGGGTCTGAGAAGTGTCTTAGTGGGTCTGAGAAGTGTCTAGTCTTAGTGAGTCTGAGAAGTGTCTAGTCTTAGTGGGTCTGAGAAGTGTCTTAGTGGGTCTGAGAAGTGTCTTAGTGGGTCTGAGAAGTGTCTAGTCTTAGTGGGTCTGAGAAGTGTCTAGTCTTAATGGGTCTGAGAAGTGTCTTAGTGGGTCTGAGAAGTGTCTTAGTGGGTCTGAGAAGTGTCTAGTCTTAGTGAGTCTGAGAAGTGTCTAGTCTTAATGAGTCTGAGAAGTGTCTTAGAGGGTCTGAGAAGTGTCTTAGTGGGTCTGAGAAGTGTCTTAGTGGGTCTGAGAAGTGTCTAGTCTTAGTGAGTCTGAGAAGTGTCTAGTCTTAGTGGGTCTGAGAAGTGTCTTAGTGGGTCTGAGAAGTGTCTTAGTGGGTCTGAGAAGTGTCTAGTCTTAGTGAGTCTGAGAAGTGTCTTAGTGGAGTGTAACCTGGTACCTCTAGAACCCTCCCGATGGAGGAGAGAGTTAGGGTTAAGGAGTGTAACCTGGTACCTCTAGAACCCTCCTGATGCAGGAGAGAGTTAGGGTTAGGGACTGTAACCTGGTACCTCTAAAACCCTCCTGATGGAGGAGAGAGTTAGGGTTAGGGACTGTAACCTGGTACCTCTAGAACCCTCCTGATGGAGGAGAGAGTTAGGGTTAGGGACTGTAGCCTGGTTCCTCTAAAACCCTCCTGATGGAGGAGAGAGTTAGGGTTAGGGACTGTAACCTGGTACCTCTAGAACCCTCCTGATGGAGGAGAGAGTTAGGGTTAGGGAGTGTAACCTGGTACCTCTAGAACCCTCCTGATGGAGGAGAGAGTTAGGGTTAGGGACTGTAACCTGGTACCTCTAGAACCCTCCTGATGGAGGAGAGAGTTAGGGTTAGGGAGTGTAACCTGGTACCTCTAGAACCCTCCTGATGGAGGAGAGAGTTAGGGTGAGGGACTGTAACCTGGTACCTCTAAAACCCTCCTGATGGAGGAGAGAGTTAGGGTTAGGGACTGTAACCTGGTACCTCTAGAACCCTCCTGATGGAGGAGAGAGTTAGGGTTAGGGACTGTAGCCTGGTACCTCTAAAACCCTCCTGATGGAGGAGAGAGTTAGGGTTATGAAGTGTAACCTGGTACCTCTAGAACCCTCCTGATGGAGGAGAGAGTTAGTGTTATGAAGTGTAACCTGGTACCTCTAGAACCCTCCTGATGGAGGAGAGAGTTAGGGTTAGGGACTGTAACCTGGTACCTCTAGAACCCTCCTGATGGAGGAGAGAGTTAGGGTTAGGGAGTGTAACCTGGTACCTCTAGAACCCTCCTGATGGAGGAGAGAGTTAGGGTTATGAAGTGTAACCTGGTACCTCTAGAACCCTCCTGATGGAGGAGAGAGTTAGGGTTAGGGACTGTAACCTGGTACCTCTAAAACCCTCCTGATGGAGGAGAGAGTTAGGGTTAGGGACTGTAACCTGGTACCTCTAGAACCCTCCTGATGGAGGAGAGAGTTAGGGTTAGGGACTGTAACCTGGTACCTCTAGAACCCTCCTGATGGAGGAGAGAGTTAGGGTTAGGGACTGTAACCTGGTACCTCTAGAACCCTCCTGATGGAGGAGAGAGTTAGTGTTATGAAGTGTAACCTGGTACCTCTAGAACCCTCCTGATGGAGGAGAGAGTTAGTGTTATGAAGTGTAACCTGGTACCTCTAGAACCCTCCTGATGGAGGAGAGAGTTAGGGTTAGGGACTGCAACCTGGTACCTCTAGAACCCTCCTGATGGAGGAGAGAGTTAGTGTTATGAAGTGTAACCTGGTACCGCTAGAACCCTCCTGATGGAGGAGAGAGTTGGGGTTAGGGGGTGTAACCTGGTACCAAAGTATTAAAGCGACACTTTATGACACTTTGGTTCTATATTTGGTCTTATCTCCGTAGTAACAGAGAATGTAACCCACACTCATATGAATGGTAGTTTAGCTCAATAGAGAGTACTGTTGCTGCCATCAAGTATTTGTGGAATAACGTCCTCTGCATCCCAGACAGGGATTTTACATATCCTTCATATTGAGTTGCAGGAGAGATACCAGAGCAACTGGATGGGAGCCTTTCCCATCTACACCAGGGACGCTTTTCATCTTCATCCTCCAAACCATCCCCTTCTGTACTTTATGGCCAATTCACCCTCTTCATCATCATATGGCTACATGATATAGGGCTTGGCCAATTCACCCTCTTCATCATCATATGGCTTCGTGATATAGGGCTTGGCCAATTCACCTTCTTCATCATCATATGGCTACATGATATAGGGCTTGGCCAATTCACCTTCTTCATCATCATATGGCTCCATGATATAGGGCTTGGCCAATTCACCTTCTTCATCATCATATGGCTACATGATATAGGGCTTGGCCAATTCACCCTCTTCATCATTATATGGCTCCATGATATAGGACTTTCTCTGCCGTGTCAGAAGAACAGAGAACTGAACAGCTTTTCACCACCTCCTTCTCCTCTCAGCAGCCGACTGTCGACAGAACACAACAATAAAATCCCTCCCAAAAAGAGAGTCCGAAATCGTGACGAGGTGGAGCGACGAAGAGAGTGACAGAAATGTAAAAACCAGAGAAATACGAACTTCATTTAACTGCTGCAGCTTTCCCTCCTCGTATTGTTTGGTCGCTTGTCTCTTCGATGCCACAGACAGAGAGTCGTCTGCCAGGCGTTGACTGTGTCTGGCTGCCCTGAAACAAGATAGACATTACTCCCATCGGAGAGACAGGAGGAAGATGGTACTGTCCGTGTCTGGCTGCCCTGAAACAAGAGAGACATTACTCCCATTGGAGAGACAGGAGGAAGATGGTACTGTCTGTGTCTGGCTGCCCTGAAACAAGAGAGACATTACTCCCATTGGAGAGACAGGAGGAAGATGGTCCTGTTGGGGGGGTTTTAACAACAGCGAAGAAGAGCGTCTCTCTGCGTTGATCTCCGACTGTTTCATTATTACACATTAGGGAGAACGGGACTATCGCTTTTCACCTTTTGTGGATGGAAGTGGAAAAAACAGATTTTTTGGGGGGGGAGTGGGTTCTCTTTGAGGAAGAGGACGACATCAGATATTTCCACTCAGACTCAGCCGCATTGCGGATTTCTCCGCCAAAGAAAAAAGGTGTAAAAAACTAAGTTGGACAACACAAGGTTGTTAATCACACCAAGGATTCAGATTTGGGATGAAGAATTTGTCTGTGGCTCGGATACTCGGATGGCGAAGTGAACTTAGTAGGAAATGAGGATAGGAGTTGACATGTCTGTCTCTTTGATGTATTCTCCCTGTCATGGCTAAGCCAAGGGAGGAGAGAAGAGGAGGGAAGAAGAGAGAGGAAGGAGAGAATAAAATGCTGCATGTTTGACGGCTTCTTCGACTGCATCCTCCTGGATCTTCCTGCTTCCTCCTGCATCCTCCTGCATCCTCCTGCATCCTCCTGCATTCTCCTGCATCCTCCTCTACCCTCCTGCATCCTCCTATATCCTCCTCTATCCTCCTGCATCGTCCTCTATCCTCCTGGTTCCTCCTCTATCCTCCTGGATCCTCCTGCATCCTCCTGCATCCTCCTCCATCCTCCTGCATCGTCCTCTATCCTCCTGCATCCTCCTCTATCCTCCTGGTTCCTCCTCTATCCTCCTGCATTCTCCTGCATCCTCCTCTATCCTCCTGCATCCTCCTCTATCCTCCTGCATCCTCCTATATCCTCCTGCTTCCTCCTGCTTCCTCCTGCATCCTCCTCTATCCTCCTGGTTCCTCCTGCTTCCCCATACTCAACATTTACACAGAGCCATCTCTCAGCATCTACTGTGGGATGTTCCGGGGGCTAGCAGCAGCTGGACCTAGTGCTACGAGTAGGTGATGGAGCCGACAGAGAGTCCCTCCCCTGGCAGCTGCAGAGACACAGAGAATCACATTGAATATCACATTCATAAATGGCAAAAAAAAGACAGTCAAATAATACATCATAAGAAATAAGGTTTTGAAGTTTCTGTCCTAAATTCAAAATGTAGCTTACATTTTTTTTTTACACACGGTATTTAACCCCTTTTCTGTAATTCTTCCGTTAGTTTCTGTCAACCGGTACCGGTTACCTTCAGACAAGTCCCTTGACACTTGTAGGGGTCGTAGAGTATAACGGAGAACACCATCGTGTTTTGTAGACGAATCGGTTCGGACCGCTACCAAACAGAAGTTGGCACATCGACGGTTCGGTTCGGACCGCTACCAAACAGAAGTTGGCACATCGACGGTTCGGTTCGGACCGCTACCAAACAGAAGTTGGCACATCGACGGTTCGGACCGCTACCAAACAGAAGTTGGCACATCGACGGAGCCGACTTCAGACGAGTCTCCTGGAACCTGTCGGGGGTCATAGATAGAGCAAGACAGTGGAGTGGTCATTAAAGGGTTTTATAGGTCAGACCATTTAGGACACTACAGATGTTTCTGTCAGGATTCCAAAACAGGTGCAACAAATCAGACAAAACTAAATGACAACAGAAAAGGGGATCGGTGGCAGCTAGTAGGCCGGCGACGACGACCGCCGAGCGCCGCCCGAACGGGAAGAGGCACCATCTTCGGCGGGATTCGTGACAGTTTCTTTACGACCCGGCGCCAGAATAAAGTGACAAAGGGGGCAGTTGAAATCGGTGACGGGGGCAAAACATGTATTTCTGCTTATATAATCATAATATACCACATTAAAACAGAACGTTCAAATGCCGAGACTCCCAGATCATTGAGAGGTTATAGATCTGTATCTCTGTAGCAGCTGTTTTGGTCATGAATATAGGCAATAAGATACACTGTATATACAAACGTATGTGGACACCCCTTCAAATTAGTGGATTCGGGTATTTCAGCCACACCCGTTTCCTGACAGGTGTATAAAATCGAGCACACAGCCATGTAATCTCCATAGACAAACATTGGCAGTAGAATGGGCCTTTACTGAAGAGCTCAGTGACTTTCACCGTGGCACCGTCACAGGATGTCACCTTTCCAACATGTTAGTTCGTCAAATTTCTGCCCTGCTAGAGCTGATCCCCCAGCTGTTACTGTGAAGTGGAAGGTAGCAACAACGGCTCAGCCTCGAAGTGGTAGGCCACACAAGCTCATAGAACGGGACTGCCGAATACTGAAGCGCACATTGTGCAAAAATTGTCTGTCCTCGGTTGCAACCCTCACTACCGAGTTCCAAACTGCCTCTGGAAGCAACGTCAGCACAAGAGCTGTTCATCGAGAGCTTCCTGAAATGGGTTTCCATGGCAGAGCAGCTGCACACCAGTTTAAGATCACCATTCGCAATGCCAAGCGTCGGCTGCAGTGATGTAAACCTCGACGCCATTGGACTCTTGGAGCAGTGGAAACGCGTTCTCTGGAGTGATGAATCATGCTTCGCCATCTGGCAGTCAGACGGACGAATCTGGGTTTGGTGGATGCCAGGAGAACGTTACCTGCCCGAATGCATAGTGCCAACTGTAAAGTTTGGTGGAGGAGGAATAATGGCCTGGGACTGTTTTTCACGGTTCGGGCTAGGCCCCTTAGTTCCAGTGAAGGGACATTTTAACGCTACAGCATACAATTACATTCTAGACGATTCTGTGCTTCCAACTTTGTGGCAATAGTTTGGGGAAGGCCCTTTCCTGTTTCATCATGACAATGCCCCTGTGCACAAAGCGAGGTCCGCACATGATTTGTCGAGATCGGTGTGGAAGAACTTGACCGGCCTGCACAGAGCCCTGACCTCATCCACATCGAACACCTTTGGGATGAATTGGAACGTCGACTGCGAGACAGACCTAATAATCCAGTCCCTGACCTCACTAATGCTCTTGAGGCTGAATGGAAGCAAGTCTCCACAGCAATGTTCCAACATCTAGTGGAAAGACTTCCCAGAAGAGTGGAGGCTGTTGTAGCAGCAAAGGGAGGGACTAACTCCATATTAATGCCCATTATTTTGAAATTAGATATTTGACATACTTTGGCCATGTAGTGTAGTTAGGGAAATTCACCTATTACAAACAGCCGATGTGAATGCAGGTGTAGACACAGCTGTATTTGTGTTTATTATTAAGGATCCCCAATAGTTCCTGCCAAGGCAGCAGCTACTCTTCCTGGGGTTTATTATGGATCCCCATTAGTTCCTGCCAAGGCAGCAGCTACTCTTCCTGGGGTTTATTATGGATCCCCATTAGTTCCTGCCAAGGCAGCAGCTACTCTTCCTGGGGTTTATTATGGATCCCCATTAGTTCCTGCCAAGGCAGCAGCTACTCTTCCTGGGGTTTATTATGGATCCCCATTAGTTCCTGCCAAGGCAGCAGCTACTCTTCCTGGGGTTTATTATGGATCCCCATTAGTTCCTGCCAAAACAGCAGCTACTCTTCCTGGGGTTTATTATGGATCCCCATTAGTTCCTGTCAAGACAGCAGCTACTCTTCCTGGGGTTTATTGTGGATCCCCATTAGTTCCTGCCAAGACAGCAGCTACTCTTCCTGGGGTTTATTATGGATCCCCATTAGTTCCTGCCAAGGCATCAGCTACTCTTCCTGGGGTTTATTATGGATCCCCATGAGTTCCTGTCAAGACAGCAGCTACTTTTCCTGGGGTTTATTATGGATCCCCAATAGTTCCTGCCAAGACAGCAGCTACTCTTCCTGGGGTTTATTATGGATCCCCATTAGTTCCTGCCAAGACAGCAGCTACTCTTCCTGGGGTTTATTATGGATCCCCATTAGTTCCTGTCAAGGCAGCAGCTACTCTTCCTGGGGTTTATTATGGATCCCCATTAGTTCCTGCCAATGCAGCAGCTACTCTTCCTGGGGTTTATTATGGATCCCCATTAGTTCCTGCCAAGGCAGCAGCTACTCTTCCAGGGGTTTATTATGGATCCCCATTAGTTCCTGCCAATGCAGCAGCTACTCTTCCTGGGGTTTATTATGGATCCCCATTAGGTCCTACCAAGGCAGCAGCTACTCTTCCTGGGGTTTATTATGGATCCCCATTAGTTCCTGTCAAGACAGCAGCTACTCTTCCTGGGGTTTATTATGGATCCCCATTAGTTCCTGTCAAGACAGCAGCTACTCTTCCTGGGGTTTATTATGGATCCCCATTAGTTCCTGCCAAGACAGCAGCTACTCTTTCTGGGGTTTATTATGGATCCCCATTAGTTCCTGCCAAGGCATCAGCTACTCTTCCTGGGGTTTATTATGGATCCCCATTAGTTCCTGTCAAGACAGCAGCTACTCTTCCTGGGGTTTATTATGGATCCCCATTAGTTCCTGCCAATGCAGCAGCTACTCTTCCTGGGGTTTATTATGGATCCCCATTAGTTCCTGCCAAGGCAGCAGCTACTCTTCCAGGGGTTTATTATGGATCCCCATTAGTTCCTGCCAATGCAGCAGCTACTCTTCCTGGGGTTTATTATGGATCCCCATTAGGTCCTACCAAGGCAGCAGCTACTCTTCCTGGGGTTTATTATGGATCCCCATTAGTTCCTGTCAAGACAGCAGCTACTCTTCCTGGGGTTTATTATGGATCCCCATTAGTTCCTGTCAAGACAGCAGCTACTCTTCCTGGGGTTTATTATGGATCCCCATTAGTTCCTGCCAAGACAGCAGCTACTCTTTCTGGGGTTTATTATGGATCCCCATTAGTTCCTGCCAAGGCATCAGCTACTCTTCCTGGGGTTTATTATGGATCCCCATTAGTTCCTGTCAAGACAGCAGCTACTCTTCCTGGGGTTTATTATGGATCCCCATTAGTTCCTGCCAAGACAGCAGCTACTCTTCCTGGGGTTTATTATGGATCCCCATTAGTTCCTGCCAAGACAGCAGCTACTCTTCCTGGGGTTTATTATGGATCCCCATTAGTTCCTGTCAAGGCAGCAGCTACTCTTCCTGGGGTTTATTATGGATCCCCATTAGTTCCTGCCAATGCAGCAGCTACTCTTCCTGGGGTTTATTATGGATCCCCATTAGTTCCTGCCAAGGCAGCAGCTAATCTTCCAGGGGTTTATTATGGATCCCCATTAGTTCCTGCCAATGCAGCAGCTACTCTTCCTGGGGTTTATTATGGATCCCCATTAGGTCCTACCAAGGCAGCAGCTACTCTTCCTGGGGTTTATTATGGATCCCCATTAGTTCCTGTCAAGACAGCAGCTACTCTTCCTGGGGTTTATTATGGATCCCCATTAGTTCCTGTCAAGACAGCAGCTACTCTTCCTGGGGTTTATTATGGATCCCCATTAGTTCCTGCCAAGACAGCAGCTACTCTTTCTGGGGTTTATTATGGATCCCCATTAGTTCCTGCCAAGGCATCAGCTACTCTTCCTGGGGTTTATTATGGATCCCCATTAGTTCCTGTCAAGACAGCAGCTACTCTTCCTGGGGTTTATTGTGGATCCCCATTAGTTCCTGCCAAGACAGCAGCTACTCTTCCTGGGGTTTATTATGGATCCCCATTAGTTCCTGCCAAGACAGCAGCTACTCTTCCTGGGGTTTATTATGGATCCCCATTAGTTCCTGTCAAGGCAGCAGCTACTCTTCCTGGGGTTTATTATGGATCCCCATTAGTTCCTGCCAATGCAGCAGCTACTCTTCCTGGGGTTTATTATGGATCCCCATTAGTTCCTGCCAAGGCAGCAGCTACTCTTCCAGGGGTTTATTATGGATCCCCATTAGTTCCTGCCAATGCAGCAGCTACTCTTCCTGGGGTTTATTATGGATCCCCATTAGGTCCTACCAAGACAGCAGCTACTCTTCCTGGGGTTTATTATGGATCCCCATTAGTTCCTGCCATGGCAGCAGCTACTCTTCCTGGGGTTTATTATGGATCCCCATTAGGTCCTACCAAGGCAGCAGCTACTCTTCCTGGGGTTTATTATGGATCCCCATTAGTTCCTGTCAAGACAGCAGCTACTCTTCTTGGGGTTTATTATGGATCCCCATTAGTTCCTGTCAAGACAGCAGCTACTCTTCCTGGGGTTTATTATGGATCCCCATTAGTTCCTGCCAAGACAGCAGCTACTCTTTCTGGGGTTTATTATGGATCCCCATTAGTTCCTGCCAAGGCATCAGCTACTCTTCCTGGGGTTTATTATTGATCCCCATTAGTTCCTGTCAAGACAGCAGCTACTCTTCCTGGGGTTTATTATGGATCCCCATGAGTTCCTGCCAAGACAGCAGCTACTCTTCCTGGGGTTTATTATGGATCCCCATTAGTTCCTGTCAAGGCAGCAGCTACTCATCCTGGGGTTTATTATGGATCCCCATTAGTTCCTGCCAATGCAGCAGCTACTCTTCCTGGGGTTTATTATGGATCCCCATTAGTTCCTTCCAAGGCAGCAGCATACTCTTCCTGGGGTTTATTATGGATCCTCATTAGTTCCTGCCAGTGCAGCAGCTGCTCTTCCTGGGGTTTATTATGGACCCCCATTAGTTCCTGTCAAGGCAGCAGCTACTCTTCCTGGGGTTTATTATGGATCCCATTAGTTCCTGTCAAGACAGCAGCTACTCTTCCTGGGGTTTATTATGGATCCCCATTAGTTCCTGTCAAGACAGCAGCTACTCTTCCTGGGGAGAGTAGTCCGATGATACCCCCGGACAGGGCCAAACAGGCAGGATATAACCCCACCCACTTTGCCAAAGCACAGCCCCCACACCACTAGAGGGATATCTTCAACCACCAGTTGGAGACACAGCCTGGCTAGGTGGTGTAGAGAGAGGTCCTCCCTGGGGGAGACACAGCCTGGCTAGGTGGTGTAGAGAGAGTTCCTCCCTGGGGGAGACACAGCCTGGCTAGGTGCTGTAGAGAGAGTTCCTCCCTGGGGGAGACACAGCCTGGCTAGGTGGTGTAGAGAGAGTTCCTCCCTGGGGGAGACACAGCCTGGCTAGGTGGTGTAGAGAGAGTTCCTCCCTGGGGGAGACACAGCCTGGCTAGGTGGTGTAGAGAGAGTTCCTCCCTGGGGGAGACACAGCCTGGCTAGGTGGTGTAGAGAGAGTTCCTCCCTGGGGGGGACACAGCCTGGCTAGGTGCTGTAGAGAGAGTTCCTCCCTGGAGAATGGGAGCTGCAGCCATGACATCAAGGTGGTGTAACTAGTCACCATATGTCCACGTCACCCTCACTCAACCTTGGTTCCTCGGTCATCACACCTCCAGTTTAATGTCACACATACTTACCAACCTGGCTAAATGACACCTGATCTCTTCAGTAAGCCGCCAGTCTAACCAGCCGCTGTTATCATTATTAGTGTCAAACAGGTTGAGACCAGGTGATACATTGTTATTAGTTCCTCTGTTTAAACAGGAGGCCATTCAGATTCACCCTGTCCACGGGTAGTGTCCCAAATCGCACCCTATTCCCATTTGTAGTGCACTACTTTTGACCAGGGCTTATAGAGCTCCTCCTGTCCCCTGATCTCACCCATATGGGCTCTGGTCCTAAAGTAGTGCACTATATAGGGAATAGGGCTCTGGTCCTAAAGTAGTGCACTATATAGGGAATAGGGCTCTGGTCCTAATGTAGTGCACTATATAGGGAATAGGGAGCCATTTGGTCTGCCGGTGAGGAGATGAATGACTGGTCTGAGGGGTAGTAGGTATCCTCGTGGTTAGAGAGGTGAGCCACCAACGGAGGGTTTCTGGTATAAAATCCTAGATTTGCCTGTCGTTGTTCTCTTGAGGAAGGCACTTACCCCTCCTCCCCTCCCCCATAACAACAGCTCCCCAGGCACCTAGTGGGGCAGCCCCCCACACCTCTCCATAACCTGTTTATGTCTACCTGTCTGTCTGTCTTTATGCCTGCCTGTATGCATGGCTGCCTGTCTGGATGCCTGTCTGTCTGTCTGCCTGCCTGCCTGTCTGTCTTTATGCCTGCCTGTCTGCCTGTCTATATGTCTGTCTTTATGCCTGCCTGTATGCCTGTCTGTATGGCTTTATGTCTGCCTGTCTGTATGTCTGCCTGTCTGTCTGTCTTTATGTCTACCTGTCTGTCTGTCTGCCTGCCTGTCTGTCTTTATGCCTGCCTGTCTGCCTGTCTATATGTCTGTCTTTATGCCTGCCTGTATGCCTGTCTGTATGGCTTCATGTCTGCCTGTCTGTATGTCTGCCTGTCTGTCTGTCTTTATGTCTACCTGTCTGTCTGTCTGCCTGCCTGTCTGTCTTTATGCCTGCCTGTCTGCCTGTCTATATGTCTGTCTTTATGACTGCCTGTATGCCTGTCTGTATGGCTTTATGTCTGCCTGTCTGTATGTCTGCCTGTCTGTCTGTCTTTATGTCTACCTGTCTGTCTGTCTGCCTGCCTGCCTGTCTGTCTTTATGCCTGCCTGTCTGCCTGTCTATATGTCTGTCTTTATGCCTGCCTGTATGCCTGTCTGTCTGTCTTTATGTCTCCCTGTCTGTATGTCTGCCTGTCTGTCTGTCTTTATGTCTGCCTGTATGCCTGTCTGCCTGTCTGTATGCCTGTATGCCTGGCTGCCTGTCTGTATGCCTGGATGCCTGTCTGTATGCCTGTATGCCTGGCTGCCTGTCTGTATGCCTGGATGCCTGTCTGCATGTCTTTATGTCTGCCTGTCTGTATGTCTGCCTGTCTGTCTGTCTTTATGTCTGCCTGTATGCCTGGCTGCCTGTCTGTATGCCTGTATGCCTGGCTGCCTGTCTGTATGCCTGGATGCCTGTCTGCATGTCTTTATGTCTGCCTATCTGCCTGTCTGTATGTCTTCATGTCTGTACTGTATGCCTGAATTCCTGTCTGTCTGCCTGTATGCCTGTATGCCTGTATGCCTGTATGCCTGTATGCCTGTATGCCTGTCTGTCTGTCTGTCTGTGTGTGTTAATGCTGGACATGAACCACCAGTTTGTTACGTAGGTTCCATTATTATGAATTGCATTTCATTCTGTTTCTTTTTGTGAGCTCAATGCGCAATGTGTGTGTGTGTGTGTGTGTGTGTGTGTGTGTGTGTGTGTGTGTGTGTGTGTGTGTGTGTGTGTGTGTGAGAGAGAGAGAGAGAGAGAGAGGTACAGAAACAGAGTTCTGCAGTATTTATTGGTACAGTTTATTTGCACTGTTCTGTTTCATGTCAACTCTTCTTCCTCCATCCACGTCTTCTATGACTGTGATCAGTCAGATGACAGACTGAAGCGTTCACCTCAACCTGCATTCATATAGTAAGGATGGCTGCCATCTTATTGGATCCTAACCAACTCTGCTATTTAGTTAGTTTCTTCACATAGTTTGTAACTTATTTTGTACATAGTGTTGCTGCTGCCGTCTCTTATGACCGAAAAGAGCTTCTGGACATCAGAACAGCGATTACTCACCTCGAATTGGACAAAGATTATTTTTTCAATGAGTCCAACGCAAAGGATATACTGCTTCTCCGAGACCAGGCCCAAATCCCTGTCAATCGTGTGTAGAAAAGACAGAAATACATAGGGTAGAGATCAGGGTTCTTGGGCGAGTGGGTAACCCGCCTCTATCATCCGTTCTATTGACCAACGTGCAATCACTGGAGAATAAACTGGATGAGCCCAGATAGACAGTTGGCTGGGTTTTCCGTGCGTCGGCAGGACAGAACAGCTATGTCTGGTAAGACGAGGGGTGGTGGCGTGTTTCTATTTGTCAATAACAGCAGGTGCCCGATGTCTAATATTAAAGAGGTCTCGAGGTATTGCTCGCCTGCTGTTGACGGATGCCTTGGCCTCATTCTCAACTGGCTTGTAATGGAAGCTGCAGTCACTCTGAGGGACAACCTCTCACATGGCCCGTGATATATTGTCCCTTTGGGAGTTTGGGAGAGTGGACAGGACAGGACAGGAAAGGAGTGGGTCTGAGGAACATAATGCATCAAAAGGAAAATTCCTTTTCGGTGATTGGAGAGATTATACGTATAGTTTGGATTCTCACGTGGTCTTTTTATACCTTGATGCTCCATACCCCTGTGGATCCCCACCTTCCAATTCACACTCAGGAAAATCTGTTCCCGTGTGTAGGAGTACACCAGATAGTAGTCTCTCAAGGGCTTTTCATGAAGTCTTTATAGCGTTTGATCTGATAAAGATGTGGTTTTATAGATTCAAGGTGAACTAGCGAGACACACACACACAAAACACATTCCAGAGGAAGTGGGAGTCACTCAAATGGAGTGATTTTATTTTCTAAAGCTATATCGAAAGCCTTAACGCTTGGGAGTTCAACTTTGGGGACAATTATATTCTAAGAAAAGGAGATGCTTTTAATAAGTTTTAAATGTATAGAATAGGGCTACAATGTTATCATGGAACTAAAGACACGGAATGCACTACTTGAGGATGCTTCACTTTATTGATGACATGACAGGCGTCCATTTTGTTTTGCTTCATTAAATGTATACAGAAAATAACATTTTCAAATCATCGTAAAAATTACGAGTCAATGACTATTCTGTTTTCTGCTCAGTAATTGTTGACCCAATCTGTCGACACGGTCAGTCATAATGTAATTATTTGGGCTACTATGGTATCAGAACATGAGAGATTAGGTCAGTAATAATGTAATCTTTTGGTCTACTACGGTATAAGAATACATTCTTTCTCACCAAAACAAGTAAAACATTGACTGACATTTCATCCGGCCAAGATGTGTGTGTAACACGTCTGTTTTTGTAAAGGAATGTAATTAGTTGACAGTATCCTAACCTCGTCCCCAGTTGTCCTTTGTGTTTAGTGCATGTCAGAATATTTTTACAACAAAACGTACCATGGTCACCCCATATTTCCATTTAGTATTTGATACAGGCCATTGATCCTGTCTTACTACCCATTGGTCTAACTCTATCTGTAGCCCCGCCCACTTGCTTGTGTGTCATTGGGCCGGAATGCACCGGAAATTGGAAGGCAAACGCAACAAATTGGCTGTGCCGTTGTTGCCAGGCTACACAAGGTGGATATTATGGGTCTCTTTAGTAGATCTTAAAGGCTGTGAGCTTTAAGTCCCCTCTGACGCGAACGTAGGTAATGACGTCCAGGACGGAACGATTGGGGAACTTGATCTCATGTCCATTAGGCATCTCCACTTCAAACACGTCTCCGGTCAGCTTCAGGACAATCTGGAGAGAGAACGGAGAGAGAGGAACCCGTCACTATGACAACACATTGACTTACTCCAATACCCAGATGGTTTCATTGTTACATCACTATATTCTACGCCCTGTATTCTACGCCCTGAACAATGCAGTCAGTACGACAGAATTTATAACTAACTACACTGAACAATGCAGTCAGTACGACAGAATTTATAACTAACTACACTGAACAATGCAGTCAGTACGACAGAACTCATAACTAACTACACTGAACAATCTTAAAGGGATAGTTCAGGATTTTGACAATAAAGCCCTTCATCTACTTCCACAGAGTCAGATGAACTTGTGGAAACCGTTGTTATGTCTCTGTGTCCCGTATGAAGATATAGGTGGTGAATCGTTCAGTATGAAGTTAGAGGTGGTGAATCGTTCAGTATGAAGTTAGAGGTAGTGAATCGTTCAGTATGAAGTTAGAGGTGGTGAATCGTTCAGTATGAAGTTAGAGGTAGTGAATCGTCCCGTATGAAGTTAGAGGTGGTGAATCGTCCCGTATGAAGTTAGAGGTAGTGAATCGTCCCGTATGAAGTTAGAGGTAGTGAATCGTCCAGTATGAAGTTAGAGGTAGTGAATCGTCCCGTATGAAGAGGTAGTGAATCGTCCCGTATGAAGTTAGAGGTGGTGAATCGTCCCGTATGAAGTTAGAGGTAGTGAATCGTCCAGTATGAAGTTAGAGGTAGTGAATCGTCCAGTATGAAGTTAGAGGTGGTGAATCGTCCAGTATGAAGTTAGAGGTAGTGAATCGTCCAGTATGAAGTTAGAGGTGGTGAATCGTCCAGTATGAAGAGGTAGTGAATCGTCCCGTATGAAGTTAGAGGTAGTGAATCGTCCCGTATGAAGTTAGAGGTAGTGAATCGTCCCGTATGAAGAGGTAGTGAATCGTCCCGTATGAAGTTAGAGGTAGTGAATCGTCCAGTATGAAGTTAGAGGTGGTGAATCGTCCAGTATGAAGAGGTAGTGAATCGTCCCGTATGAAGTTAGAGGTAGTGAATCGTCCCGTATGAAGTTAGAGGTGGTGAATCGTCCCGTATGAAGAGGTAGTGAATCGTCCCGTATGAAGTTAGAGGTGGTGAATCGTCCCGTATGAAGTTAGAGGTGGTGAATCGTCCAGTATGAAGTTAGAGGTGGTGAATCGTCCAGTATGAAGTTAGAGGTAGTGAATCGTCCAGTATGAAGTTAGAGGTGGTGAATCGTCCAGTATGAAGAGGTAGTGAATCGTCCCGTATGAAGTTAGAGGTAGTGAATCGTCCCGTATGAAGTTAGAGGTAGTGAATCGTCCCGTATGAAGAGGTAGTGAATCGTCCCGTATGAAGTTAGAGGTAGTGAATCGTCCAGTATGAAGTTAGAGGTAGTGAATCGTCCAGTATGAAGTTAGAGGTGGTGAATCGTCCAGTATGAAGAGGTAGTGAATCGTCCCGTATGAAGTTAGAGGTAGTGAATCGTCCCGTATGAAGTTAGAGGTAGTGAATCGTCCCGTATGAAGAGGTAGTGAATCGTCCCGTATGAAGTTAGAGGTAGTGAATCGTCCCGTATGAAGTTAGAGGTAGTGAATCGTCCCGTATGAAGAGGTAGTGAATCGTCCCGTATGAAGAGGTAGTGAATCGTCCCGTATGAAGTTAGAGGTAGTGAATCGTCCCGTATGAAGTTAGAGGTAGTGAATCGTCCCGTATGAAGTTAGAGGTGGTGAATCGTCCCGTATGAAGTTAGAGGTAGTGAATCGTCCAGTATGAAGATATAGGTAGTGAATCGTCCCGTATGAAGTTAGAGGTAGTGAATCGTCCCGTATGAAGTTAGAGGTAGTGAATCGTCCAGTATGAAGATAGAGGTAGTGAATCGTCCAGTATGAAGATAGAGGTAGTGAATCGTCCCGTATGAAGATAGAGGTAGTGAATCGTCCAGTATGAAGTTAGAGGTAGTGAATCGTCCAGTATAAAGTTAGAGGTAGTGAATCGTCCAGTATGAAGAGGTAGTGAATCGTTCAGTATGAAGACGTAGTGAATCGTCCAGTATGAAGTTAGAGGTAGTGAATCGTCCCGTATGAAGTTAGAGGTGGTGAATCGTCCAGTATGAAGTTAGAGGTGGTGAATCGTTCAGTATGAAGTTAGAGGTAGTGAATCATTTAGTATGAAGATAGAGGTGGTGAATCGTCCAGTATGAAGATAGAGGTAGTGAATCGTCCAGTATGAAGTTAGAGGTAGTGAATCGTCCAGTATGAAGTTAGAGGTGGTGAATCGTCCCGTATGAAGTTAGAGGTAGTGAATCGTCCCGTATGAAGTTAGAGGTGGTGAATCGTCCAGTATGAAGTTAGAGGTGGTGAATCGTCCAGTATGAAGTTAGAGGTGGTGAATCGTCCAGTATGAAGTTAGAGGTAGTGAATCGTCCCGTATGAAGTTAGAGGTGGTGAATCGTCCAGTATGAAGTTAGAGGTGGTGAATCGTCCAGTATGAAGTTAGAGGTAGTGAATCGTCCCGTATGAAGTTAGAGGTAGTGAATCGTCCCGTATGAAGTTAGAGGTGGTGAATCGTCCAGTATGAAGTTAGAGGTGGTGAATCGTCCAGTATGAAGAGGTAGTGAATCGTCCAGTATGATGTTAGAGGTAGTGAATCGTCCAGTATGAAGTTAGAGGTGGTGAATCGTCCAGTATGAAGTTAGAGGTGGTGAATCGTCCAGTATGAAGTTAGAGGTGGTGAATCGTTCAGTATGAAGTTAGAGGTAGTGAATCGTTCAGTATGAAGTTAGAGGTAGTGAATCGTCCAGTATGAAGTTAGAGGTGGTGAATCGTCCAGTATGAAGATAGAGGTAGTGAATCGTCCAGTATGAAGTTAGAGGTAGTGAATCGTCCAGTATGAAGTTAGAGGTAGTGAATCGTCCAGTATGAAGTTAGAGGTAGTGAATCGTCCAGAATGAAGTTAGAGGTAGTGAATCGTCCAGAATGAAGTTAGAGGTAGTGAATCGTCCAGAATGAAGTTAGAGGTAGTGAATCGTCCAGTATGAAGTTAGAGGTAGTGAATCGTTCAGTATGAAGTTAGAGGTGGTGAATTGTCCAGTATGAAGTTAGAGGTAGTGAATCGTCCAGTATGAAGAGGTAGTGAATCGTCCAGTATGATGTTAGAGGTAGTGAATCGTCCAGTATGAAGTTAGAGGTAGTGAATCGTCCAGTATGAAGAGGTAGTGAATCGTCCAGTATGATGTTAGAGGTAGTGAATCGTCCAGTATAAAGTTAGAGGTAGTGAATCGTCCAGTATGAAGAGGTAGTGAATCGTTCAGTATGAAGACGTAGTGAATCGTCCAGTATGAAGTTAGAGGTAGTGAATCGTCCAGTATGAAGTTATAGGTAGTGAATCGTTCAGTATGAAGTCAGAGGTGGTGAATCGTCCAGTATGAAGATAGAGGTAGTGAATCGTCCAGTATGAAGTTAGAGGTAGTGAATCGTCCAGTATGAAGTTAGAGGTAGTGAATCGTCCAGTATGAAGTTAGAGGTAGTGAATCGTTCAGTATGAAGTCAGAGGTAGTGAATCGTTCAGTGTGAAGTTATAGGTAGTGAATCGTCCAGTATGAAGATAGAGGTGGTGAATCGTTCAGTATGAAGAGGTAGTGAATCGTACTGTATGAAGTTATAGGTAGTGAATCGTTCAGTATGATGTTAGAGGTAGTGAATCGTCCAGTATGAAGATAGAGGTGGTGAATCATTCAGTATGAAGAGGTAGTGAATCGTTCAGTATGAAGTTAGAGGTAGTGAATCGTCCCGTTTGAAGTTAGAGGTAGTGAATCGTCCAGTATGAAGATAGAGGTAGTGAATCGTTCAGTATGAAGTTAGAGGTAGTGAATCGTTCAGTATGAAGAGGTAGTGAATCGTCCAGTATGAAGAGGTAGTGAATCGTCCAGTATGAAGTTAGAGGTAGTGAATCAGCAAACAAGACTGCTAGTCTTCGTGTACAGCTAGCATACTTTCAGTCTTTGCACTAAGCTAGCGCTAACACAAGTTAGCATTGGCACGCAAAACTACCTTTTACTTCCGGCATACTGGACTCAGAGACATAAAAATGTTATCGCAAAAGTTCATCGTACTCATCCCTTTAAGAAATACCACAATGCCCTTTTTTCCCTCAAATATTATATTTTAATTTATTTAAACGTGTGTATATATCCGGACTAACATCCTCCTTGGTCCAGTAGGGAACCTCTTCCCATCCCAACAATTATTGTCCCACCTTGAAAGTAGAACCCCGTTGGAGGTCACTGTGTTTCTCTCTCTCCTCGTGACCCCAGCAGCCGTCAATCTTTGAGTTGCACACAAGCACAGCACCGTCCGTGTCGTCCTTGAAACGGGGGTTGAAGTGCAGCGCCAGGTGATCTTCGTCACGGCCCAGTTCTATCTGGAACCTGAGGGTTCGTTCAACAAGGAAAATCATTCGTTATCGTGTTTGATTTGTGCTAGCCGCAAACGTTCGGTAACATTAGGAAACAGTTCGAGAAGGGTAGTGTGAGGCGATTGTTTTGGGTCTAAACTGCCGATACAAATAATCATGTGTCCATGTAGGCTTTCTATTGCATGTAGTAGGAATATAAAGTCATTAGCAGTATGACCACAGTAATCCAAGCTGTTTGTTGTTTCACCACAACTGTTTGGAATGTTCATTCAAATCTTTCAACTGAAATTGTTGCTAAGTAACATGTTCGTCCCGAACAGAACCCTTCTTGAACTCACCTCTGGACCTGTGAAACAGGAAGTCACAAGACTAATCATTCCAGAAACCCCACTACATGTCTGCACTTCTCCTACATGAATTGGTTTCCCACATACAGTATACTACATACAGTATACCACATACAGTACACCGCACATACAGTATACTACACATACAGTATACTACACATACAGTATACTACATACAGTATACCACATACAGTACACCGCACATACAGTATACTACACATACAGTACACCACACACACAGTATACTACACACAGTATACTACACATACAGTACACCACACACACAGTATACTACACACAGTATACTACACACAGTATACCACACACACAGTATACCACATACAGTACACCGCACATACAGTATACTACACATACAGTACACCGCACATACAGTATACTACACATACAGTACACCACACATACAGTATACTACATACAGTACACCAACACTAAAACATTCTCCGTTCTCTAGTCTTTAGAAAAGCATTTGTGGAACTGGTGGTTTGTTTTTCAGTTATTCTTCTAAATGAATGTGATGGGTCTCTGGGTGTGATTTCCAAACCAGACCAGACCAGACCAGACCAAACCAAACCAGACCAAACCAGTTAAATGTACGTACCCCTTCGCCTCAGGCAGAATCCTCCCCTCCACTTTCAACTGGTCTCCAGCTCTCAGCTTCACATTCTTCAGCTCAAGTTCCTGTTATTGACAAGCATATAGTTGACTTGTCTTTGAACATAAGGTCAAAGGGATTGTCTTTTAAATGTGTCACGTTTGGTTTGCTTTATGCTATTCAATCATTTATCTCTCTCTGGCTTTTGATAATCATTATAATCACAATTTACAGTTTAAGGTCCCACTAATATTGTATAATGATGTACATAATAGTAACCAGTTAATTTACCCAGCAACACATATCCCAATGCAGTAAACATGAAGGTTACAAAGCCTGTTCAATACGTAACTTTATTGATAACAGTATCCACACAAGCATGAAGGTTAATAAGACTTACCATTGGCTTTGCCATGTTGCCACTGGTGGTGGAAAAACAGTCCTGAATCTAGTATGGGATGGGGACAAGAGAAGCCTCTATGCTGAGACACAGAGATATTTAAAAGGTAAGGTTAAAAGTCCAGCCCCCTCTTTCACATATCACTAACTGATTAGCATGATGAGGGGGGTCAAGAGGTACTTCGTGATGATTCAATCCACAGGATGTTTGATTATCTCACTTAGCCTAGAGCCTAATACTGGGCTTTAAGATAATATTTTGTGTCACACGTTGCCCTCTCGACTGGTGTCACTGCTGACAAGGATTGCAAACCGTTCAAATCGCTACAGATTAACCTAGATGATTCATCTGTGTTCTTACCCGTACTCTAAGTTACACTGCAATATATCTTTTAATATTTTAAAAACAACACTATTGATGTAACTTAAATACATTATTATTTTGTAGTTAAATATAGCAAAGGCTTTGTGATCAAATTCATCAGGGATTATTTCTTGTTAAATCTTGCAGAGTTGCTCATTGATAATTCCACCCAGTCCAGCTCTGGGAATAGGTGACTTCATAAACAATCAGCACATTAAAAAATAAAAAATAACAACAGTAGCTATGTGCTTGTGTCAACAAATTGTTGTGATCTTGCAGTAAATTTGCATTACATATTACTTGAGTAACTTACCTTTTGCATCAAACCTACGATAGCATGAACTCAATTAGACACGCTTGAGCAGAGACTTTAGCAGAAAATTAGCTGAAAATATTTAATATAATTCATTAGAGACGACGCATGCTCCTTCAATAAATGCTGATTTAGTTTTTCCTCACATACAGGACCAGCAAGAAAACAACAGCACATTAATTCATGTTTTACATTTCTTTAAATTAGGTGCAAAAATAGCATTATATGAAAAGTGAATTGGCACTGATTATATCACAAATTGTTTGTGAAGTTTCTTCATGTGACCTGCATCAGCCAATAACAGACCAGTTGTTTCTTCATGTGACCTGCATCAGCCAATAGCAGACCAGTTGTTTCTTCATGTGACCTGCATCAGCTAATAACAGACCAGCTGTTTCTTCATGTGACCTGCATCAGCCAATAACAGACCAGTTGTTTCTTCATGTCACCTCCATCAGCCAATAACAGACCAGTTGATTCTTCATGTGACCTGCATCAGCCAATAACAGACCAGTTGTTTCTTCATGTGACCTGCATCAGCCAATAACAGACCAGTTGTTTCTTCCTGTCACTTGCATCAGCCAATAACAGACCAGTTGATTCTACATGTGACCTGCATCAGCCAATAACAGACCAGTTGTTTCTTCATTTGTCCAGCATCAGCCAATAACAGACCAGTTGTTTATTCCTGTCACCTGCATCAGCCAATAACAGACCAGTTGATTCTTCATGTGACCTGCATCAGCCAATAACAAACCAGTTGTTTCTTCATGTCACCTGCATCAGCAAATAACAGACCAGTAGTTTTTTCATGTCACCTGCATCAGCCAATAACAGACCAGTTGATTCTTCATGTGACCTGCATCAGCCAATAACAGACCAGTTGTTTCTTCATGTCACCTGCATCAGCCAATAACAAACCAGTTGTTTCTTCATGTGACCTGCATCAGCCAATAACAGACCAGTTGTTTCTTCATTTGACCTGCATCAGCCAATAACAGACCAGTTGTTTCTTCATGTGACCTGCATCAGCCAATAACAGACCAGTAGTTTTTTCACGTGACCTGCATCAGCCAATAACAGACCAGTTGTTTCTTCAGGTGACCTGCATCAGCCAATAACAGATCAGTTGTTTCTTCATGTCACCTGCATCAGCCAATAACAGACCAGTTGTTTCTTCATGTCACCTGCATCAGCCAATAACAGACCAGTTGTTTCTTCATGTGACCTGCATCAGCCAATAACAGACCAGTAGTTTTTTCATGTCACCTGCATCAGCCAATAACAGACCAGTTGTTTTTTCATGTGACCTGCATCAGCCAATAACAGACCAGTTGTTTCTTCATGTGACCTGCATCAGCCAATAACAGACCATATGTTTCTTCATTTGACCTGCATCAGCCAATAACAGACCATTTGTTTCTTCATGTGACCTGCATCAGCCAATAACAGACCAGTTGTTTCTTCATTTTGACCTGCATCAGCCAATAACAGACCAGTTGTTTCTTCATGTGTCCTGCATCAGCCAATAACAGACCAGTTGTTTCTTCATGTTACCTGCATCAGCCAATAACAGACCAGTTGTTTCTTCATGTGACCTGCATCAGCCAATAACAGACCAGTTGTTTCTTCATGTGACCTGCATCAGCCAATAATAGACCAGTTGTTTTTTCATGTGACCTGCATCAGCCAACAACAGACCACGAGGCCTCTCTAATTAACACTATACCTCTCTAATTAACACTATACCAGACCTCTCTAATTAACACTATACCAGACCTCTCTAATTAACACTATACCAGACCTCTCTAATTAACACTATACCAGACCTCTCTAATTAACACTATACCAGACCTCTCTAATTAACACTATACTATACCTCTCTATTTAACACTATACCAGACCTCTCTAATTAACACTATACCAGACCTCTCTAACTAACACTATACCAGACCTCTCTAATTAACACTATACCAGACCTCTCTAATTAACACTATACCTCTCTAATTAACACTATACCAGACCTCTCTAATTAACACTATACCTCTCTAATTAACACTATACCAGACCTCTCTAATTAACACTATACCTCTCTAATTAACACTATACCAGACCTCTCTAATTAACACTATACCTCTCTAATTAACACTATATCAGACCTCTCTAATTAACACTATACCAGACCTCTCTAATTAACACTATACCAGACCTCTCTAATTAACACTATACCAGACCTCTCTAATTAACACTATACCAGACCTCTCTAATTAACACTATACCAGACCTCTCTAATTAACACTATACCAGACCTCTCTAATTAACACTATACCAGACCTCTCTAATTAACACTATACCAGACCTCTCTAGTTAACACTATACGTCTGTAATTAACACTATACCAGACCTCTCTAGTTTTGTAAACTCTATAAATGTTTTAAAGTCATTGGCCTCATGTTGAAATCCCTGAGCTGTTTCCTTCCTCTCCGGCAACTGAGTTAGGAAGGATGCATGTATCTTTGAAGCCCCTGGGTGTATTGATACACCATTCAAAGTGTAATTAACTTCACCATGCTCAAAAGGATATTCAATGTCTGCTTTTATTTTTAAAAATCAAAAAGTTGCCATTCTGTGCGAGACATTGGAAAACCTCCCTGATCTTTATGGTTGCATCTAATTAATGGCTGTGATAGGAGAAAACTGAGAATGGATCAACACCATTGTAGTTACTCCACAATACAAACGTAATTGACAAAGTGAAAATAAAGAAGTCTGTACAGAATAAACTATTTCTGAGACATGCATCCTGTTTGCAATAAGGCACTAAAGTAACATGTGAAGAAATGTGACAAAGAAATGTTCTTCATGATCTGATTAAAAAGTGTTATGTTTAGGGCAAAACCAACACAACACATCACTGAGTACCACTCTTCATATTTTCAAGCATGGTGGTGGCTGCATCATGTTATGGAATCCTCTGCAAGGACTAGGGAGTTTCTGAAGGCTCGATAAATCAATCAATTGAACAAGTTAGAAACAGTCCCCCCTGGTTGTTTGGTTTTGGTGATTTAGAAAGAGAAATAAAAACCCATTCAGACGACCTGAAGATAGTTCAATAGTAAATCTGTCTTCTAGTTTAATGCTTCAGCTGTATTCCCCCTGGAGAGACATGTTCATTGGGCTACAATATGAGGGGTTTTCTATTAGCCCAGGACTAGAGCAAGACACGTTCAGAGAGAAAACAGGGAATTCAGTAATATTATGTGAAAAAAAAAGATTGCTCTCAGGGGCTCTTTAATAGTTAAATTAGTTTGTTTACATTATGTAAATTGGACTGCGTCTAAAGTAATTTCTGCTAATGATTTTTCATACCATTAATTTCCGTTGTATCCGACATACCGAGACTTTCTATCACGTTTCAGGTAAGACCCAAATGCAGACTGTGTTGAAGTAACACTGTTATTACAGCAACAGGGGCAAACGACAGGACAAGGCCGGCAGGGGTTGGTAATCCAGACTAGTGGGGCAAAGGTACAGGATGGGAGGCAGACTAAGGGTCAGGGCCGGCAGGGGTTGGTAATCCAGACTAGTGGGGCAACGGTACAGGACATCAGGTAGACTCAGGGTCAGGGCGGGCAGGGGTTGGTAATCCAGAGTAGTGGGGAAAAGGTACAGGACGGGAGGCAGACTAAGGGTCAGGGCAGGTAGGGGTTGGTAATCCAGAGTAGTGAGGCAACGGTACAGGACATCAGGTAGACTCAGGGTCAGGGCGGGCAGAAAAGGTCAAAACAGGAAGAATCAATAGACAGGAACAGAGGGAAAAGCGCTGGTAGGCTTGACGAAACAAAACGAACTGGCAACAGACAAACAGAGAAGACAGGTATAAGTACCCAGGGGATAATGGGGAAATGGGCGACACCTGGAGAGGGGTGGAGACAAGCACAAGGACAGGTGAAACCGATCAGGGCGTAACACTGTCTTTATGCTGACACATTACATCACGTTGTCGAAGTGATCAACTCCTGACCTGTTGTAAGGAACATCTTAATCAACAACCAAGATGGTTAATGATTAGAACATCTTAATCAACAACCAAGATGGTTAACGATTAGAACATCTTAATCAACAACCCAGATGGAGAATGATTAGAACATCTTAATCAACAACCAAGATGGTTAACGATCAGAACATCTTAATCAACAACCCAGATGGAGAATGATTAGAACATCTTAATCAACAACCAAGATGGTTAACGATTAGAACATCTTAATCAACAACCAATATGGATATGATTAGAACATCTTAATCAACAACCAAGATGGTTAAATGATTAAGAGATATATAAGAAACACCCTAACTAATGACCAAGGAACAGCAATGGAAGGAATTATCCAATGTACTACGGCCTGTCTATCTACAGTTGATTAAAATGATTAAAACAGCTCCGCTTGATTGTCCTCCACACAATCTACTGAAGATGAGTTGTTAAGCAGCATGTCTCTCACTTTGAACATGAATGTTCATTATACAGTATATGTCCATTATATATGTCCATTATATATGTCCATTATATATGGTCAATATACAGTCTATATTCATTATATATGTCCATTATATATGGTCAATATACAGTCTATATTCATTATATATGTCCATTATATATGGTCAATATACAGTCTATATTCATTATATATTTCCAATATATACAGTGGGGAGAACAAGTATTTGATACACTGCCGATTTTGCAGGTTTTCCAACTTACAAAGCATGTAGAGGTCTGTAATTTTTATCATAGGTACACTTCAACTGTGAGAGACGGAATCTAAAACAAAAATCCAGAAAATCACATTGTATGATTTTTAAGTAATTAATTTGCATTTTATTGCATGACATAAGTATTTGATACATCAGAAAAGCAGAACTTAATATTTGGTACAGAAACCTTTGTTTGCAATTACAAAGATCATACGTTTCCTGTAGTTATTGACCAGGTTTGCACACACTGCAGCAGGGATTTTGGCCCACTCCTCCATACAGACCTTCTCCAGATCCTTCAGGTTTCGGGGCTGTCGCTGGGCAATACGGACTTTCAGCTCCCTCCAAAGATTTTCTATTGGGTTCAGGTCTGGAGACTGGCTAGGCCACTCCAGGACCTTGAGATGCTTCTTACGGAGCCACTCCTTAGTTGCCCTGGCTGTGTGTTTCGGGTCGTTGTCATGCTGGAAGATCCAGCCACGACCCATCTTCAATGCTCTTACTGAGGGAAGGAGGTTTTTAGCCAAGATCTCGCGATACATGGCCCCATCCATCCTCCCCTCAATATGGTGCAGTCGTCCTGTCCCCTTTGCAGAAAAGCATCCCCAAAGAATGATGTTTCCACCTCCATGCTTCACGGTTGGGAGGGTGTTCTTGGGGTTGTACTCAACCTTCTTCTTCCTCCAAACACGGCGAGTGGAGTTTAGACCAAAAAGCTCTATTTTTGTCTCATCAGACCACATGACCTTCTCCGATTCCTCCTCTGGATCATCCAGATGGTCATTGGCAAACTTCAGACGGGCCTGGAAATGCGCTGGCTTGAGCAGGGGGACCTTGCATGCGCTGCAGGATTTCAATCCATGACGGTGTAGTGTGTTACTAATGGTTTTCTTTGAGACTGTGGTCCCAGCTCTCTTCAGGTCATTGACCAGGTCCTGCCGTGTAGTTATGGGCTGATCCCTCACCTTTCTCATGATCATTGATGCCCCACGAGGTGAGATCTTGCATGGAGCCCCAGACCGAGGGTGGTTGACCGTCATCTTCAACTTCTTCCATTTTCTAATAATTGCGCCAACAGTTGTTGCCTTCTCACCAAGCTGCTTGCCTATTGTCCTGCAGCCCATCCCAGCCTTGTGCACGTCTACAATTTTATCCCTGATGTCCTTACACAGCTCTCTGGTCTTGGCCATTGTGGAGAGATTGGAGTCTGTTTGATTGAGTGTGTGTACAGGTGTCTTTTATACAGGTAACAAGTTCAAACAGGTGCAGTTAATACAGGTAATGAGTGGAGAACAGGAGGGCTTCTTAAAGAAAAACTAACAGGTCTGTGAGAGCCGGAATTCTTACTGGTTGGTAGGTGATCAAATACTTATGTCATGCAATAAAATGCAAATTAATTACTTAAAAATCATACAATGTGATTTTTTGGATTTTTGTTTTAGATTCCGTCTCTCACAGTTGAAGTGTACCTATGATAAAAATTACAGACCTCTACATGCTTTGTAAGTAGGAAAACCTTCAAAATCGGCAGTGTATCAAATACTTGTTCTCCCCACTGTATGTCCATTATATATGGTCATTATACAGTCTATATTCATTATATATGTCCATTATATATGGTCAATATACAGTCTATATTCATTATATATTTCCAATATATATGTCCATTATATATGGTCATTATACAGTCTATATTCATTATATATGTCCATTATATATGTCCATTATATATGGTCATTATACAGTCTATATTCATTATATATGTCCATTATATATGTCCATTATATATGTCCATTATATATGGTCAATATACAGTCTATATTCATTATATATGTCCATTATATATGGTCAATATACAGTCTATATTCATTATATATTTCCAATATATATGTCCATTATATATGGTCATTATACAGTCTATATTCATTATATATGTCCATTATATATGTCCATTATATATGGTCATTATACAGTCTATATTCATTATATATGTCCATTATATATGTCCATTATATATGGTCATTATACAGTCTATATTCATTATATATGTCCATTATATATGTCCATTATATACACGGCCATTAAAAAGTTTGGGGATCACTTAGAAATGTCCTTGTTTTTTAAAGAAAAGCACATTATTTGGCCATAAAAAATAACATCAAATTAATCAGGAATACAGTGTAGACATTGTTAATGTTGTAAATGACTGTTGTAGCTGGAAACGGCAGATTGTTTTTAATGGAATATCTACATAGGCGTACAGAGACCCATTATCAGCAACCATCACTCCTGTGTTCCAATGGCACGTTGTGTTAGCTAATCCAAGTTTATCATTTTAAAAGGCTAATTAATCATTAGAAAACCCTTTTGCAATTATGTTAGAAGAGCTGAAAACTGTTGATTTGATTAAAGAAGCAATACAACTGGCCTTCTTTAGACTAGTTGAGTATCTGGAGCAATTAGTTATCATATGAAGATTCCTAATCTGACACCGAGGCCAAACAAATCCCTGATCAGGTTCTCCTTCGAGTTTTAAATGACACCTTTTAGAATGTATTTTCATTTCAGTCTTGTCAGTAGGTTTCCAATCCAACCCTGTTCCTGGAGAGATACCATCCTGTAGGTTTTAACTCCAACCCTGTTCCTGGAGAGATACCATCCTGTAGGTTTTAACTCCAACCCTGTTCCTGGAGAGATACCATCCTGTAGGTTTTAACTCCAACCCTGTTCCTGGAGAGATACCATCCTGTAGGTTTTAACTCCAACCCTGTTCCTCGAGAGATACCATCCTGTAGGTTTTAACTCCAACCCTGTTCCTCGAGAGATACCCTCCTGTAGGTTTTAACTCCAACCCTGTTCCTGGAGAGATACCATCCTGAAGGTTTTAACTCCAACCCTGTTCCTGGAGAGATACCCTCCTGTAGGTTTTAACTCCAACCCTGTTCCTGGAGAGATACCATCCTGAAGGTTTTAACTCCAACCCTGTTCCTGGAGAGATACCCTCCTTAAGGTTTTAACTCCAACCCTGTTCCTGGAGAGATACCCTGCTGTAGGTTTTAACTCCAACCCTGTTCCTCGAGAGATACCATCCTGAAGGTTTTAACTCCAACCCTGTTCCTGCAGAGACACCCTCCTTTAGGTTTTAACTCCAACCCTGTTCCTGCAGAGACACCCTCCTGTACGTTTTAACTCAAACCCTGTTCCTGGAGAGACACCCTCCTGTAGGTTTTAACTCCAACCCTGTTCCTGCAGAGTCACCCTCCTGTAGGTTTTAACTCCAACCCTGTTCCTCGAGAGACACCCTCCTGTAGGTTTTCAATCCAACCCTGTTCCTCGAGAGAGACACCCTCCTGTAGGTTTCCATTCCAACCCTGTTCCTCGAGAGAGACACCCTCCTGTAGGTTTTCAATCCAACCCTGTTCCTCGAGAGAGACACCCTCCTGTAGGTTTTCAATCCAACCCTGTTCCTCGAGAGAGACACCCTCCTGTAGGTTTTCAATCCAACCCTGTTCCTCGAGAGAGACACCCTCCTGTAGGTTTTCAATCCAACCCTGTTCCTCGAGAGACACCCTCCTGTAGGTTTTCAATCCAACACCAGCTGTAACTAACCTGATTAAATATATCAACTAGCTAATTATTAGAATCGGGTCTGCTAGAACAGGGTTGGAGCGAAAACCAACTGGACGGTAACTCTCCGAGAACAGGGTTAGAGTTAAAACCTACTGGACGGTAACTCTCCGAGAACAGGGTTAGAGTTAAAACCTACTGGATGGTAGCTCTCCGAGAACAGGGTTGGAGTTAAAACCTACTGGACGGTAGCTCTCCAAGAACAGGGTTAGAGTTAAAACCTACTGGACGGTAGCTCTCCGAGAACAGGGTTAGAGTTAAAACCTACAGGACGGTAACTCTCCGAGAACAGGGTTAGAGTTAAAACCTACTGGATGGTAGCTCTCCGAGAACAGGGTTGGAGTTAAAACCTACTGGACGGTAGCTCTCCAAGAACAGGGTTAGAGTTAAAAACTACAGGACGGTAGCTCTCCGAGAACAGGGTTAGAGTTAAAAACTACAGGACGGTAGCTCTCCGAGAACAGGGTTAGAGAGTCCTGCTCAAGAGTCTAAATGCTAATGCTGCAACCTGAATATTTAAGTGTTTGGCAGCGTGAATAAACTAGGCATATCAGTAACATGGAAGGGGATCTACACATGATGAAAAGCCAGATGAATCTAGTAAAATTAAACACTAATATACATTATCAACTGGGTGGTTTGAGCACTGAATTCTGATTGGCTGAAAGCTATGGTATATCAGACCGTATACCACTGGTATGACAGAACATGTATTTTTACTGCTCTAATGACGTTGGTAACCAGTTCATAATAGCGACAAGGCTCCTCGGGGGTTTGTTGATATATGGCCAATATACCACGGCTCTGCGTTGCGCCGTGCCTAAGACCAGCCCTTTGCCGTGGTATATCGGCCAATACAGTAATCCCTCGTTTATCGCGGGGGTTACGTTCCGAAAATGACCCGCGATAAGTGAAATCCGCGAAATAGAAAACTTTTTTTTTTTTTACAATTAGCAACTATTACATGTATACAAATACAGTGACTCACGTGTAGGCCGTTTCACTGCTCTTCAGACTGGGCCGCTGCATCCTGACTGCGCTCTGCAGTGTTCTCTTCTTCTGAAGCCCTCGGTTTGTTCGGGAGAAGAACATAGTGATAGGCAGCTGTTGTCGCTCTTTTTTCTTCTTTGCAAAAAGATCCTTGTACACCGACATGCCACCATCGATTACGTTGGAGAACTGTAATGAACGGCTCATCAAAGGGTCCCATTCCTCAGCTACTCGCTTAAGTTCAGTGGCCATTCGCACCATGGTTGCTAAGCGACCAAGCGTTAGTCCTTCCTTCCTTCCTGGCCAACTTAATG
The DNA here is from genome assembly GCF_029448725.1 of Salvelinus fontinalis. Lineage (NCBI taxonomy): Eukaryota > Metazoa > Chordata > Actinopteri > Salmoniformes > Salmonidae > Salvelinus > Salvelinus fontinalis. Next base: position 3,732,031 of record NC_074670.1, read on the forward strand.
TAAATTTGCCAAGCTGTTTTATGTACGTACACATAACTGCACGAGACGACAAAATGATAGCACAATTCGTAGCATGTTTTGATACAAGAAGCGGGAGTGAGTTTTTAGCGAATCAGAATGCAGAGCACAATGCACCAAAAAAAAAAAAAAAATGCATTATGAAAATCCGCGAAATAGCGAATCCGCGATAAGTGAACCGCGAAGTGGCGAGGGATCACTGTATACCACACCCTCCCCGGCTCTTATTGCTTAACTCTATGATGAGATGAGAACAAATAACATCGTTATGTATCAATTATTCACTGGTGTTTTCCTTTTTCTCATTCTCCATGGTGACGGAGCGCTGTCGTTAGCAATGTCATTTCTCCATCTGAAATACATGACATTTTCTACCTCAGAGATAATTACACTAGTTAATGCACTTACTAATTGCCTGATCCTACTTCAAGACAGTCATTGTCTAAAAATAAATAATATACATTTAGTAATTTATTTTATTTCCCTTGTCATTCTATTTCTAAACATCGACTTACTTTGACTCCTTTCACACTCTGAGGAGCATAGGTCATCCACAAATGAATTCTATACATAGGCCTAGAATATAGAATAGCTTATTAAGATTCGTGTCCTTCTTGACGGAAAAGTAGGTGAGTAGCTGAACTGAAGAATAGCTCGCCTGGAAGTCGTTCTGCCTTTCAAGAAGCCAGTGACTATGTTCAAATGGAAAGGACAGATCAAAGGCTTCCACAGCATCTCTAGTGTTCCAACATGAACCCCGGCCTAACTTAATAGAACCATGGCCTAACTTAATAGAACCATGGCCTAACTGAATAGATCCATGGCCTAACTGAATAGAACCCCGGCCTAACTGAATAGAACCCCGGCCTAACTGAATAGAACCACGGCCTAACTGAATAGAACCACGGCCTAACTGAATAGAACCACGGCCTAACTGAATAGAACCCCAACCTAACTGAATAGAACCACAGCCTAACTGAATAGAACCACAGCCTAACTGAATAGAACCACAGCCTAACTGAATAGAACCCCGACCTAACTGAATAGAACCACAGCCTAACTGAATAGAACCACAGCCTAACTGAATAGAACCCCGGGATAGCTGAATAGAACCACGGCCTAACTGAATAGAACCCCGGCCTAACTGAATAGAACCACGGCCTAACTGAATAGAACCACGGCCTAACTGAATAGAACCCCGGCCTAACTGAATAGAACCCCGGCCTAACTGAATAGAACCCCGGCCTAACTGAACAGAACCACGGCCTAACTGAATAGATCCACGGCCTAATTGAACAGAACCACGGCCTAACTGAACAGAACCACGGCCTAACTGAATAGATCCACGGCCTAATTGAACAGAACCACGGCCTAACTGAACAGAACCACGGCCTAACTGAATAGAACCCCGGCCTAACTGAATAGATCCACGGCCTAATTGAACAGAACCACGGCCTAACTGAACAGAACCACGGCCTAACTGAATAGAACCCCGGCCTAACTGAATAGAACCCCGGCCTAACTGAATAGAACCCCGGCCTAACTGAATAGATCCACGGCCTAATTGAACAGAACCACGGCCTAACTGAACAGAACCACGGCCTAACTGAATAGATCCACGGCCTAATTGAACAGAACCACGGCCTAACTGAACAGAACCACGGCCTAACTGAATAGAACCCCGGCCTAACTGAATAGATCCACGGCCTAATTGAACAGAACCACGGCCTAACTGAACAGAACCACGGCCTAACTGAATAGATCCACGGCCTAATTGAACAGAACCACGGCCTAACTGAACAGAACCACGGCCTAACTGATGTAAGACCTTTAAACAGGTCAACATTCACAAGGCCGCAGGGCCAGACGGATTACCAGGACGTGTGCTGCGAGCATGCGCTGACCAACTAGCAAGTGTCTTCACTGACATTTTCAACCTCTCCCTTTCCGAGTCTGTAATATCAGCATGTTTTAAGCAGACCACTATAGTGCCTGTGCCCAAGAACACTAAGGTAACCTGCCTACGGGGCTGCATTGGAACAATTTGAAAGCTTCAAGTTCCTTGGTGTCCACCAACAAACTAACATGGTCCAAGCACACCATGACAGTCGTGAAGCGGACACGACAAAACCTATTCCCCCTCAGGAGACTGAAAATATTTGGCATGGGTCCTCAAATCCTCAAAAGGTTCTACAGCTGCACCATCGAGTGCATCCTGACTGGTTGCATCACTGCCTGGTTTGGCAACTGCTCGGCCTCCGACCGCAAGGCACTACAGAGGGTGGTGCGAACGGCCCAGTACATTACTGGGGCCAAGCTTCCTGCCATCCAGGACCATACCAGGCGGTGTCAGTGGAAGGCCCTGAAAATTGTCAAAAACTCCAGCCACCCTAGTCATAGACTGTTCTCTCTGCCACCACACGGCAAGCGGTACCGGAGTGTCTAGGTCCAAGAGGCTTCTAAACAGCTTCTACCCCCCAAGCCATAAGACTCCTGAACATCTAGTCAAATGGCCACCCAGACTATTTGCATAGCCCCCCACCCCCCTCCCCTCTCCACACCACTGCCACTCTCTGTTGTCATCTATGCATAGTCACTTTAAATAACTCTACCTACATGTACATACTACCTCAACTAACCGGTGCCCCTGCACATTGACTCTATACCGGCACCCCCTGTATATAGCCTCCACATTGACTCTGTACCGGTACCCCCTGTATATAGCCTCCACATTGAATCTGTACCATAATACCCTGTATATAGCCTCCACATTGAATCTGTACCGTAATACCCTGTATATAACCTCCACATTGAATCTGTACCATAATACCCTGTATATAGCCTCCACATTAACTCTGTCCCGGCTCCCCCCTGTATATATTGTTATTTTTTACTGCTCCTCTTTAATTACTTGTTACTTTTATCTCTTATTCTTATCCGTATTGTTTGACACTGTATTGTTGGTTAAGGGCTTGTAAGTAAGAATTTCACTGTGAGGTCTACACCTGTTGAATTCGGCGCATGTGACTACTAGAATTTGATTTGATTTGTTACTCTTCTACTACCTCTAACCCACTGCCTGTTACTCTTCTACTACCTCTAACCCACTCTAATTCTCCCTCCCTCCCTCCCTCCCTCTACCTCTCTCTCTGTATCTCTCTCTCTGTATCTCTCTCTTTTTCTCAAGGATAGAGGGGATCAGTCAGAAATGACAATTATATTTGATCTGTCTGTGTCTCACCATGAAGGCACCCAGAGCAGAGCTACAAATCTGGTATAGCTGCCAAACGGCTTCTGAAGGCCTATCGTTCTGTCTCTGATGTCTTCTGAAATGTCTCGTAGCGTTTCTGGAGGTCAGAATGCTGTCTCTCAACATGGGAATGTAAGGAGAGAGCAGGTTTTTCTATTCTCCTCAAATAGCAGCGTGATATTCCTGAATATCCTTGTGGCAGCATGGGGATGTGATGTTTTACTGCTGGGTACTGTGTCATTCAGGATAATAGAGGTAGAAGATCAGAAGTGCTGTCTTTAAATATATATATTAATAACAGATTGGTTGAAATATTTTGCAACTCCCAAAATGATTTTTACAATAGAAAACAAATTTTGCACTGTCGTAAATATGGTAATCACTCAGTGCTCTCTCACATATTTGGGAGTATTTGTCACTAAAACAACATCACCTCCTGTGTATTTAAAAGGGTAATACTTGGCCTATTTTTATCAGAGTGAACAACACTGACAACTGTCTTGGCTCCTTTTATATTTCTAAGCAACAATCTCTCTCTCTCTCTCTCTCTCTCTCTCTCTCTCTCTCTCTCTCTCTCTCTCTCTCTCCTCTCTCTCTCTCTCTCTCTCTCTCTCTCTCTCTCTCTCTCTCTCTCTCTCTCTCTCTCTCTCTCTCTCTCTCTCTCTCTCTCTCTCTCTCTCTCTCTCTCTCTCTCTCTCTCTCTCTCTCTCTCTCTCTCTCTCTCTCTCTCTCTCTCTCTCTCTCTCTCTCTCTCTCTCTCTCTCTCTCCTCTCTCTCTCTTCCTCTCTCTCCTCTCTCTCTCTCTCTCTCTCTCTCTCTCTCTCTCTCCTACAACCCTCTGGGTGCTCCATTGTTTCCCCAGACGTTAGAAAACTATTCCTTTTAAAAGGGGCTTGAAGCAAAACAGGTGTGAAAGGCTTCTTCAGCAGAGCAGTGAATGTGTAGAATCAGTCGAAGGGGGCTTGACAGTGTCTTTACATCTGATGCCATATTGAGAGGAAACATGGAAATTAAAAGGGTTCTTGTATTAACACACTTTTGACTTTCTAATACTTATTTTCTACTTTTTGGGGGGGGTTTATTTTTAAATGCCAACAGACCAAAATGTGACCAAGCTGGATTTGTAAAACGTTGCTTATTCTGCCTGAAATCAGCATCTTCTCCAAAGAGTTTCAGGAAGTACATTACATTCTATGTTTATTATCGTTACGTCTTCAAATTTCCTTTCCAAGATTGGACAATAAACCACTGTAACAAACTCCCCAAAAAATGCTGTACCTACCAAGTACCCCCGTCCACAGGCTCACTCTCTCAACACGTCCCCAAAGCTGCAACAGTTATCACCGATTTAATCAAAACAGCAATGGCTTTCTTAAAAAGCTTTTTCAAATAACAGTGTTTGTGTGACTCCACTGGGTACTTACTAGTCAGAGCACCGCGCCCCTCCCCTTACCACCCCCCACCCCCCCCCCCCTCCCCCCATCCTCCACCCTTAGGGAAATTGCAGCAACTGGCTTACTGTAAAAGCAAAGCGAGAGAGTGAATTCATTAGGGGTTCTGTAATGGTCCTACACAGTGCTACCTAGGGATGAAGACAGAATCCCCCTTTTCATCTCTGAGCTCCGTTGAAAATGGATAAAAACTGTCAACATTCTCAGGAGATGATGGTGTGACTAGATCATGTGACTAGGACTAACTTACGAACTAAAGTACATGAAGTAAAAATGCTGAGAGTCAGCAAATGTATGCCGGTCTATAATATTATTATCACGCTGCAACAGCACAAATACTCTCATATATATATATATATACAGGGCAGGCTAATACTCTCATATATATATATATATACACAGGGCAGGCTAATACTCTCATATATATATATATATATACAGAGCAGGCTAATACTCTCATATATATATATATATATACAGGGCAGGCTAATACTCTCATATATATATATATATATATATATATATATATATATATATATATACAGGGCAGGCTAATACAGTCTGTTTTTTCTACAGGCATCATTTTTACATTCCACATTCTATTCATTTAGCAGACACTCTGATCCAAAGCGACTTACAGTTAATGTATTCATCTACAGATAGCTAGGTGGGACAACCACATATCACAGTCATAGTCAGTACATTCATCTACAGATAGCTAGGAGGGACAACCTCATATCACAGTCATAGTCAGTACATTCATCTACAGATAGCTAGGAGGGACAACCACATATCACAGTCATAGTCAGTACATTCATCTACAGATAGCGAGGTGGGACAACCACATATCACAGTCATAGTCAGTACATTCATCTACAGATAGCTAGGTGGGACAACCTCATATCACAGTCATAGTCAGTACATTCATCTACAGATAGCTAGGTGGGACAACCTCATATCACAGTCATAGTCAGTACATTCATCTACAGATAGCTAGGAGGGACAACCACATATCACAGTCATAGTCAGTACATTCATCTACAGATAGCTTGGAGGGACAACCACATATCACAGTCATAGTCAGTACATTCATCTACAGATAGCTAGGTGGGACAACCACATATCACAGTCATAGTCAGTACATTCATCTACAGATAGCTTGGAGGGACAACCACATATCACAGTCATAGTCAGTACATTCATCTACAGATAGCTAGGAGGGACAACCTCATATCACAGTCATAGTCAGTACATTCATCTACAGATAGCTAGGTGAGACAACCACATATCACAGTCATAGTCAGTACATTCATCTACAGATAGCTAGGAGGGACAACCTCATATCACAGTCATAGTCAGTACATTCATCTACAGATAGCTAGACTGGACAACCTCATATCACAGTCATAGTCAGTACATTCATCTACAGATAGCGAGGTGGGACAACCACATATCACAGTCATAGTCAGTACATTCATCTACAGATCTATAGATGGTCGTCTCTGTGTTAGTGCCTGGCCGTCTCTGTGTTAGTGTCTGGCCGTGTCTGTGTTAGAGCCTGGTCGTCTCTGTGTTAGTGCCTGGCCGTCTCTGTGTTAGTGCCTGGCCGTCTCTGTGTTAGTGTCTGGCCGTCTCTGTGTTAGTGTCTGGCCGTCTCTGTGTTAGTGCCTGGCCGTCTCTGTGTTAGTGTCTGGCCGTCTCTGTGTTAGTGTCTGGCCGTCTCTGTGTTAGTGTCTGGCCATCTCTGTGTTAGTGTCTGGCCGTCTCTGTGTTAGTGTCTGGCCGTCTCTGTGTTAGTGTCTGGCCGTCTCTGTGTTAGTGCCTGGCCGTCTCTGTGTTAGTGTCTGGCCGTCTCTGTGTTAGTGTCTGGCCGTCTCTGTGTTAGTGCCTGGCCGTCTCTGTGTTAGTGCCTGGCCGTCTCTGTGTTAGTGTCTGGCCGTCTCTGTGTTAGTGCCTGGCCGTCTCTGTGTTAGTGTCTGGCCGTCTCTGTGTTAGTGTCTGGCCGTCTCTGTGTTAGTGCCTGGCCGTCTCTGTGTTAGTGTCTGGCCGTCTCTGTGTTAGTGTCTGGCCGTCTCTGTGGTAGTGTCTGGCCGTCTCTGTGTTAGTGTCTGGCCGTCTCTGTGTTAGTGTCTGGCCGTCTCTGTGTTAGTGTCTGGCCGTCTCTGTGTTAGTGTCTGGCCGTCTCTGTGGTAGTGTCTGTCTATCTGAAAGGGGCACAAAGTACGTGAGGATGGCTCGTGTTGCAATCCAGAGCTGTAATCATTCATCTTAATACTGTGTCAAAAACCGGTCTATTTTTCTGCATATCTAATCATTCCTCTTGAGCTGTCTGTATCCTCCTGACTGGGGTTTCTCTGCATCTCTGCTAACATCTGGATAATAGATTGAAAGGAATGTGAGTCTTATTCAGGACATTTAGTTATTGCTTGATTTTCTAAAGTCTACCATCCTTGCCAGCAGGATAGATAAGATAATTAGACAAGCTAGCTACTCTAACGTGATAGCCTGAAATCGCTACTTGGTAGCTAATTAAGACGAGGTTGGGAGATTGGGAACCTATCTGGGCTAGCTAAAGCTAACTTCATGAAATTGCTTTGTGGCTAGTAGTATTACAGAGAAAAATTTAATATTAATTTTAAAAAAATTCTACATGAAAAATCTGAGGGGGCACGTGCCCTTCATGTTCTCTGTCATAATCTGTTCAAAACGTATTGTAATTGTTTTCCCTTGTAGGATGGTCAAAATGAGGGTGACTAAATCAATGGAGGCCAGAGCAAAAAAAAGTCTTAATAAATCAGGAAAATAGCATCATTGCATCATTTAGGCTAGGACGCTGTGAGAGAATGAATGCTTCCTGACAGGCATCTTTCTCTCTTCCTTCTCCAATCCGGAGGACGTAAAACAGCACAGAGGTAAGATAGATGATGACATGTTGTACTTTCAGATGTTACTATACAGTGTTCATGTTAATGTAAAGTTCTCTGTTTATTTTTTTTTTACAAAGACGTCTCACAAAAAAAACAAGCGTATCTCTGTGAAATGTCAACGGAGAACTGAGCGTACCACAAGCTTTTAATTTTCAAAGACTTTTACATTTAAATTCCGCTCGTGTCATGCTCATTTTTCTACTTTTGCAAAGCACGTAAACTACTTGGAAGATGTCGACCACAAAATGTTAAAATCCTCAAAGGTTTTGTAGATAAAGCTGCATCACCATGGCAACTGAGCGTGGTGCTTATTATGGGATGTATTAGGTTTACGAAATCCGACTTTTTGAATGTAATGTTCATGATATGTCAGAGAAAGACCCCGCTGAACGATTCAGAACATGAAGAATCATATTTGTCTTGGTAAAATGTATTTTATAACATAAGGAAGTGAAATGTCATCACCAAAGCGTGTGTTTTAGGGGCACCCTACAGTGTGTGGCTGAGTGGTGGACAGCCTACAGTGTGTGGCTGAGGGAGAGAGCCTGTGAGGTCATTTGATGTCATAATTATAGTGGCTTGTCATACAGAGGGCTGGCTAGCTGCTGGGATCATTCAGTCTCTACCCCCGTCTCTACTCCAGTCTCTACCCCAGTCTCTGCCCCAGTCTCTATCCCAGTCTCTACTCCAGTCTCTGCCCCAGTCTCTACTCCAGTCTCTGCCCCAGTCTCTGCCCCAGTCTCTACCCCAGTCTCTACTCCAGTCTCTGCCCCAGTCTCTACTCCAGTCTCTACCCCACTCTACTCCAGTCTCTACCCCAGTCTCTGCCCCAGTCTCTACCCCAGTCTCTACTCCAGTCTCTGCCCCAGTCTCTACCCCGGTCTCTGCCCCAGTCTCTACTCCAGTCTCTGCCCCAGTCTCTGCTCCAGTCTTAACTCCAGTCTAAGCCCCAGTCTCTGCTCCAGTCTCTGCCCCAGTCTCTACCCCAGTCTCTGCCCCAGTCTCTACTCCAGTCTCTGCCCCAGTCTCTGCTCCAGTCTCTACTCCAGTCTCTACTCCAGTCTCAGCCCCAGTCTCTACTCCAGTCTCTACCCCAGTCTCAACTCCAGTCTCTACCCCAGTCTCAACTCCAGTCTCTACTCCAGTCTCTACCCCAGTCTCTACCCCAGTCTCTATCCCAGTCTCTACTCCAGTCTCTACCCCAGTCTCTGCCCCAGTCTCTACCCCAGTCTCTACCCCAGTCTCTACTCCAGTCTCTGCCCCAGTCTCAACTCCAGTCTCTGCCCCAGTCTCTGCCCCAGTCTCAACCCCAGTCTCTACCCCAGTCTCTACTCCAGTCTCTACTCCAGTCTCTGCCCCAGTCTCTACCCCAGTCTCTACTCCAGTCTCTGCCCCAGTCTCTACCCCAGTCTCTACTCCAGTCTCTACCCCAGTCTCTACTCCAGTCTCTACCCCAGTCTCTTCCCCAGTCTCTACCCCAGTCTCTACTCCAGTCTCTACCCCAGTCTCTGCCCCAGTCTCTACCCCAGTCTCTACTCCAGTCTCTACCCCAGTCTCTACTCCAGTCTCTGCCCCAGTCTCTACCCCAGTCTCTACTCCACTCTCTACCCCAGTCTCTACTCCAGTCTCTGCCCCAGTCTCTACCCCAGTCTCTACTCCAGTCTCTGCCCCAGTCTCTACCCCAGTCTCTACTCCAGTCTCTACTCCAGTCTCTACCCCAGTCTCTACCCCAGTCTCTACTCCAGTCTCTACCCCAGTCTCTGCCCCAGTCTCTACCCCAGTCTCTACTCCAGTCTCTGCCCCAGTCTCTACCCCAGTCTCTACTCCAGTCTCTGCCCCAGTCTCAACTCCAGTCTCAGCCCCAGTCTCTACCCCAGTCTCTACTCCAGTCTCTACCCCAGTCTCTACCCCAGTCTCTACTCCAGTCTCTACCCCAGTCTCTGCCCCAGTCTCTACCCCAGTCTCTACTCCAGTCTCTGCCCCAGTCTCTACCCCAGTCTCTACTCCAGTCTCTGCCCCAGAGTGAACCAGGGATTGGTTCCCCTGATGTTGAGGACAGTGTGTGGATCTGTAGTCGGCTGTGCTGACCACTATAGGACAAACTCTGTTGAAAGAGTCACATCGTGCTGACCACTATAGGACAAACTCTGTTGAAAGAGTCACATCGTGCTGACCACTATAGGACAAACTCTGTTGAAAGAGTCACATCCCCAGGGGTAAATAGAAACCTTTCTATTAAGGGTGGTAGGGTAGCCTAGTGGTTAGAGTGTAGGGACGGCAGGTAGCCTAGTGGTTAGAGTGTAGGGACGGCAGGTAGCCTAGTGGTTAGAGTGTAGGGACGGCAGGGTAGCCTAGTGGTTAGAGTGTAGGGACGGCAGGGTAGCCTAGTGGTTAGTGTGTAGGGACGGCAGGTAGCCTAGTGGTTAGAAGTAGGGACGGCAGATAGCCTAGTGGTTAGAGTGTAGGGACGGCAGGGTAGCCTAGTGGTTAGTGTGTAGGGACGGCAGATAGCCTAGTGGTTAGAGTGTAGGGACGGCAGGGTAGCCTAGTGGTTAGAGTGTAGGGGAGGCAGGTAGCCTAGTGGTTAGAGTGTAGGGGCGGCAGGTAGCCTAGTGGTTAGTGTGTAGGGACGGCAGGTAGCCTAGTGGTTAGAGTGTAGGGGAGGCAGGTAGCCTAGTGGTTAGAGTGTAGGGACGTCAGGTAGCCCAGTGGTTAGAGTGTAGGGGCGGTAGGTAGCCTAGTGGTTAGAGTGTAGGGACGGCAGGTAGCCTAGTGGTTAGAGTGTAGGGGCGGCAGGTAGCCTAGTGGTTAGAGTGTAGGGACGGCAGGTAGCCTAGTGGTTAGACTGTAGGGACGGCAGGTAGCCTAGTGGTTAGAGTGTAGGGGCGTCAGGTAGCCTAGTGGTTAGAATGTAGGGACGGCAGGTAGCCTAGTGGTTAGAGTGTAGGGACGGCAGGGTAGCCTAGTGGTTAGAGTGTAGGGACGGCAGGTAGCCTAGTGGTTAGAGTGTAGGGACGGCAGGTAGCCTAGTGGTTAGAGTGTAGGGACGGCAGGGTAGCCTAGTGGTTAGAGTGTAGGGACGGCAGGGTAGCCTAGTGGTTAGAGTGTAGGGACGGCAGGTAGCCTAGTGGTTAGAGTGTAGGGACGGCAGGGTAGCCTAGTGGTTAGAGCGTTGGAATAGTAACCGCAAGGTTGCAGTTCAAATCCCCGAGCTGACGTTCTGTCCCTGTCGTTCTGCCCCTGAACAAGGCAGTTGTAGGTAGGCCGTCATTGAAAATAAAAATTTGTTCTTAAGTGACTTGCCTAGGTGTGCTGAGCATATTGCGTAATTCCGAATCTCATTGCGAGCTGTATTTAAACATGGTGATGAAATAGCTAGCGCCGCCATGTTGTTTTCTGAGAGATGAATGCTTCTCCTCAGTAACGCTTCCTCACGGTCTAGTTATGAACCTCTCCTTACCTCTCTACCCTTTAATGGACAGCCAATTATAGTCACCTCAGCATATTTAACTTAAAAGCCAATGGTCTAAGTGCATATACAACAAGGCCACCTGATTAATACACTGCTTATAATCATGTATAATAACCATCTCATTGACTTGAGTCCCAAATGGGCCCCCCTATTCCCCATATAGTGCACTAGTTTTGCCCATGGCCCAGGTCAAATGTAGTGCACTAAATACAGAATAGAGTGTAATTTGGGATGCGGACCCAATCTCGTTTTGAAACCCTATTCCACACAGACCAAACAGGTGTATCATTAGTTGTGTTGTCTCAACGCTACCTGTGTATTATGGTAATTGGATAACACATTGTTTTCCTTGTGAGAGCACTACGGTCCATATGATCTATTGCTGAATAGATTATACCTCAGACGGAGGAGGGGGATTTATATACTACCATCACTGAAACATTGAATCACTGTGTTGTATTGTCACTGGGGATTGTATAGGATACATACACAACGTATAGGTAAGTAAGTAAAGCAATTGGCTGTTCTATATGCCAAGGATGATTTAGGATGAATACGTGATTGGCTAATTGACCCCTAACTCAACATGATTCCATGGCAACATCTCTGTGTAGTGGACAACTTTTGAACCATATGGGCTCTGGTCTAAAGTAGTGCACTATGTAGGGAATAGGGCCCTGGTCTAAAGTAGTGCACTATGTAGGGAATAGGGCTCTGGTCTAAAGTAGTGCACTATGTAGGGAATAGGGCCCTGGTCTAAAGTAGTGCACTATGTAGGGAATAGGGCTCTGGTCTAAAGTAGTGCACTATGTAGGGAATAGGGCCCTGGTCTAAAGTAGTGCACTATATAGGGAATAGGGCCCTGGTCTAAAGTAGTGCACTATGTAGGGAATAGGGCTCTGGTCTAAAGTAGTGCACTATGTAGGGAATAGGGCCCTGGTCTAAAGTAGTGCACTAAATAGGGAATAGGGCTCTGGTCTAAAGTAGTGCACTATGTAGGGAATAGGGCTCTGGTCTAAAGTAGTGCACTATATAGGGAATAGGGCTCTGGTCTAAAGTAGTGCACTATGTAGGGAATAGGGCTTTGGTCTAAAGTAGTGCACTATGTAGGGAATAGGGCTCTGGTCTAAAGTAGTGCACTATGTAGGGAATAGAGCTCTGGTCTAAAGTAGTGCACTATGTAGGGAATAGGGCCCTGGTCTAAAGTAGTGCACTATGTAGGGAATAGGGCCCTGGTCTAAAGTGGTGCACTATATAGGGAATAGGGCTCTGGTCTAAAGTGGTGCACCATAAACCATTTGGAACGTAGACCATGTGTCTTGATATACGTACACATCTAATGATATAATGTGAGTTAGAACTCATAGTTAATCTAATGATATAATGAGTTAGAACTCATAGTTCATCTAATGATATAATGAGTTAGAACTCATAGTTCATCTAATTATATAATGTGAGTTAGAACTCATAGTTCATCTAATGATATAATGTGTTAGAACTCATAGTTCATCTAATGATATAATGTGAGTTAGAACTCATAGTTCATCTAATTATATAATGAGTTAGAACTCATAGTTCATCTAATTATATAATGAGTTAGAACTCATAGTTCATCTAATGATATAATGAGTTAGAACTCATAGTTCATCTAATGATATAATGTGTTAGAACTCATAGTTCATTTAATGATATAATGTGAGTTAGAACTCATAGTTCATCTAATGATATAATGAGTTAGAACTCATAGTTCATCTAATGATATAATGTGATTTAGAACTCATAGTTCATCTAATGATATAATGTGAGTTAGAACTCATAGTTCATCTAATGATATAATGTGAGTTAGAACTCATAGTTAATCTAATGATATAATGAGTTAGAACTCATAGTTCATCTAATGATATAATGTGAGTTAGAACTCATAGTTCATCTAATGATATAATGAGTTAGAACTCATAGTTCATCTAATTATATAATGAGTTACAACTCATAGTTCATCTAATGATATAATGAGTTAGAACTCATAGTTCATCTAATGATATAATGTGTTAGAACTCATAGTTCATCTAATGATATAATGAGTTAGAACTCATAGTTCATCTAATGATATAATGTGTTAGAACTCATAGTTCATCTAATGATATAATGTGAGTTAGAACTCATAGTTCATCTAATGATATAATGAGTTAGAACTCATAGTTCATCTAATGATATAATGTGTTAGAACTCATAGTTCATCTAATGATATAATGAGTTAGAACTCATAGTTCATCTAATGATATAACTCACGGTTCATCTCATTGTCTCCATGGTAATAAATATAGAACCATCTGGTGTAAATTCTCAATGTGACCGGAAGGACACTCTTGTTTTTTTCACCCCTGCATGCCTTCCTCTGCATTGCTTCGGTGTGTGTGTGCGTTACTGTGAGTGTGTGTGTGTGTGGGGGGGGGGGTTCTCTCTACCTTATGTAAAGGACCTTGCGGTTGAGGGGAGCGCCCGTATCGAGAGGCACCCCATTGTTTTATTAATGTAGGCTGGGTAAAATGGAAGCTGTGGTGCCCACGTTGTCCCAAGATGGAGCCAATGGAGTCATCGGCTATCCATCTCTGTCAATATCCCAGGGAGAGGAGGCCTCTGCAGCACCTGGGGAGAGAGAGAGAGAGATCAGGTGAGTATGTATGGATGCCACAACGATGCCCTTAGCCAACGCATTGCTGGCTTAGCATCCACATCCCACCAGGACAAAGGGATCATGCATGTGTGGATGTTAACAGTGTTAAGTGAAGATAGGAATCAGATGGCCAACCGTCTACTACTCAGTTTAGCATGGCCCACACTAAGAGAGTTCAGTTTATCATGGCCCACACTAAGAGAGTTCAGTTTAACATGGCCCACACTAAGAGAGTTCAGTTTAGCATGGCCCACACTAAGAGAGTTCAGTTTAGCATGGCCCACACTAAGAGAGTTCAGTTTAGCATGGCCCACACTAAGAGAGTTCAGTTTAGCATGGCCCACACTAAGAGAGTTCAGTTTAGCATGGCCCACACTACGAGAGTTCAGTTTAGCATGGCCCACACCAAGAGAGTTCAGTTTAGCATGGCCCACACTAAGAGAGTTCAGTTTAGCATGGCCCACACTAAGAGAGTTCAGTTTAGCATGGCCCACACTAAGAGAGTTCAGTTTAGCATGGCCCACACTACGAGAGTTCAGTTTAGCATGGCCCACACCAAGAGAGTTCAGTTTAGCATGGCCCACACCAAGAGAGTTCAGTTTAGCATGGCCCACACCAAGAGAGTTCAGTTTAGCATGGCCCACACTAAGAGAGTTCAGTTTATCATGGCCCACACTAAGAGAGTTCAGTTTAGCATGGCCCACACTAAGAGAGTTCAGTTTCGCATGGCCCACACTAAGAGAGTTCAGTTTAGCATGGCCCACACTAAGAGAGCTCAGTTTAGCATGGCCCACACTAAGAGAGTTCAGTTTAGCATGGCCCACACCAAGAGAGTTCAGTTTAGCATGGCCCACACTAAGAGAGTTCAGTTTAGCATGGCCCACACTACGAGAGTTCAGTTTAGCATGGCCCACACCAAGAGAGTTCAGTTTAGCATGGCCCACACCAAGAGAGTTCAGTTTAGCATGGCCCACACCAAGAGAGTTCAGTTTAGCATGGCCCACACTAAGAGAGTTCAGTTTAGCATGGCCCACACTAAGAGAGTTCAGTTTAGCATGGCCCACACTAAGAGAGTTCAGTTTCGCATGGCCCACACTAAGAGAGTTCAGTTTAGCATGGCCCACACTAAGAGAGCTCAGTTTAGCATGGCCCACACTAAGAGAGTTCAGTTTAGCATGGCCCACACCAAGAGAGTTCAGTTTAGCATGGCCCACACTAAGAGAGTTCAGTTTAGCATGGCCCACACTACGATAGTTAATGACAAGACAACGTAATCCCTCATGTTATGATACACAAGATAAACAGAAAAACACATCAACGTATATGGCAAAGAACACTACGTTTTGTTCTGTCACGCATCAACACACACATGTTGTACTGACCCAAACCCACCAATAGCCTGAGGATAAGAGCAGTGAACAGCTGGCAGACACATTTGGCCCGGTCACACACTGTTAGACAGGACTAAGTCTGGAGGGGAAAGCCCACTTTAAATGATACCTAGTTAATAGACTCTGTTTGGGGAAACATCAGCAAGCTGTTGTGTCCGACTGCTTCATTAACCCGGTAGTGCGGTATCACTCAAAAACGGTGTCCATATTAGGACATGCTCAGTCTCAGCAGGACTTGTCTCAGTCTTGGTGTGTCTGGCCGGGTTTCAATCCGAAGCTTGTTGTAGAATGAGACGATCTGCAGTGTTTACCACGACTGCTATGGTAGTGGATGGGGGAACATTGACTGCTATGGTAGTGGATGGGGGAACATTGCCTTTTAAAAAGTGCATTGTCAACACCGTTTTACAATGAGCTTAGGATTCAATCTCAACCTCAGTCTCAGAGTTGTACTGAGACGGTGGCTGTCCTAATAGTCCAACACACTGTGAACTCCAGCTCACTGCTAACTCCAGCTCACTGCTAACTCCAACACACTGCTAACTCCAACACACTGCTAACTCCAAGACACTGCTAACTCCAGCTCACGGCTAACTCCAGGACACTGCTAACTCCAACACACTGTGAACTCCAGCTCACTGCTAACTCCAGCTCACTGCTAACTCCAGCACACTGCTAACTCCAGCACACTGCTAACTCCAGCTCACTGCTAACTCCAACACACTGTGAACTCCAGCTCACTGCTAACTCCAGCTCACTGCTAACTCCAGCACACTGCTAACTCCAGCTCACTGCTAACTCCAGCACACTGCTAACTCCAGGACACTGCTAACTCCAACACACTGCTAACTCCAACACACTGCTAACTCCAACACACTGCTAACTCCAACACACTGCTAACTCCAGCACACTGCTAACTCCAACACACTGCTAACTCCAACTCACTGCTAACTCCAGCTCAATGCTAACTCCAACACACTGCTAACTCCAACACACTGCTAACTCCAGCACACTGCTAACTCCAGCTCACTGCTAACTCCAACACACTGCTAACTCCAACACACTGCTAACTCCAGGACACTGCTAACTCCAGCTCACTGCTAACTCCAACACACTGCTAACTCCAGCACATTGCTAACTCCAACACACTGCTAACTCCAGCTCACTGCTAACTCCAGCACACTGCTAACTCCAACACACTGCTAACTCCAGCTCACTGCTAACTCCAGCTCACTGCTAACTCCAACACACTGCTAACTCCAGCTCACTGCTAACTCCAGCACACTGCTAACTCCAACACACTGCTAACTCCAGCTCACTGCTAACTCCAGCTCACTGCTAACTCCAGCACACTGCTAACTCCAACACACTGCTAACTCCAGCACACTGCTAACTCCAGGACACTGCTAACTCCAGCTCACTGCTAACTCCAACACACTGCTAACTCCAACACACTGCTAACACCAGCACACTGCTAACTCCAGGACACTGCTAACTCCAGATCACTGCTAACTCCAACACACTGCTAACTCCAACACACTGCTAACTCCAACACACGGCTAACTCCAGCACACTGCTAACTCCAGGACACTGCTAACTCCAGCACACGGCTAACTCCAGCACACGGCTAACTCCAACACACTGCTAACTCCAGCACACTGCTAACTCCAGCACACGGCTAACTCCAGCACACGGCTAACTCCAGCACACGGCTAACTCCAGCACAGTACCCCTCTCTAACGTTGTCAGGTTACAGTACCTCTCTCTAACGTTGTCAGTTACAGTACCTCTCTCTAACGTTGTCAGTTACAGTACCTCTCTCTAACGTTGTCAGGTTACAGTACCTCTCTCTAACGTTGTCAGGTTACAGTACCTCTCTCTAACGTTGTCAGTTACAGTACCTCTCTCTAACGTTGTCAGTTACAGTACCTCTCTCTAATGTTGTCAGGTTACAGTACCTCTCTCTAATGTTGTCAGGTTACAGTACCTCTCTCTAACGTTGTCAGGTTACAGTACCCCTCTCTAACGTTGTCAGGTTACAGTACCTCTCTCTAATGTTGTCAGGTTACAGTACCTCTCTCTAATGTTGTCAGGTTACAGTACCTCTCTCTAACGTTGTCAGGTTACAGTACCTCTCTCTAACGTTGTCAGGTTACAGTACCTCTCTCTAATGTTGTCAGGTTACAGTACCTCTCTCTAACGTTGTCAGGTTACAGTACCTCTCTCTAACGTTGTCAGGTTACAGTACCTCTCTAACGTTGTCAGGTTACAGTACCTCTCTCTAACGTTGTCAGGTTACAGTACCTCTCTCTAACGTTGTCAGGTTACAGTACCTCTCTAACGTTGTCAGGTTACAGTACCTCTCTCTAACGTTGTCAGTTACAGTACCTCTCTCTAACGTTGTCAGGTTACAGTACCTCTCTCTAACGTTGCCAGGTTACAGTACCTCTCTCTAACGTTGTCAGTTACAGTACCTCTCTCTAACGTTGTCAGGTTACAGTACCTCTCTCTAACGTTGTCAGGTTACAGTACCTCTCTCTAACGTTGTCAGTTACAGTACCTCTCTCTAACGTTGTCAGGTTACAGTACCTCTCTCTAACGTTGTCAGGTTACAGTACCTCTCTCTAACGTTGTCAGTTACAGTACCTCTCTCTAACGTTGTCAGTTACAGTACCTCTCTCTAACGTTGTCACGTTAAAGTACCTCTCTCTAACGTTGTCAGTTACAGTACCTCTCTCTAACGTTGTCAGGTTACAGTACCTCTCTCTAACGTTGTCAGGTTACAGTACCTCTCTCTAACGTTGTCAGGTTACAGTACCTCTCTCTAACGTTGTCAGGTTACAGTACCTCTCTCTAACGTTGTCAGTTACAGTACCTCTCTCTAACGTTGTCAGGTTACAGTACCTCTCTCTAACGTTGTCAGGTTACAGTACCTCTCTCTAACGTTGTCAGGTTACAGTACCTCTCTCTAACGTTGTCAGGTTACAGTACCTCTCTCTAACGTTGTCAGGTACAGTACCTCTCTCTAACGTTGTCAGGTTACAGTACCTCTCTCTAACGTTGTCAGTTACAGTACCTCTCTCTAACGTTGTCAGGTTACAGTACCTCTCTCTAACGTTGTCAGGTTACAGTACCTCTCTCTAACGTTGTCAGGTTACAGTACCTCTCTAACGTTGTCAGGTTACAGTACCTCTCTCTAATGTTGTCAGGTTACAGTACCTCTCTAACGTTGTCAGGTTACAGTACCTCTCTCTAACGTTGTCAGGTTACAGTACCTCTCTCTAACGTTGTCAGGTTACAGTACCTCTCTCTAACGTTGTCAGGTTACAGTACCTCTCTCTAATGTTGTCAGGTTACAGTACCTCTCTCTAACGTTGTCAGGTTACAGTACCTCTCTCTAACGTTGTCAGGTTACAGTACCTCTCTCTAACGTTGTCAGGTTACAGTACCTCTCTCTAACGTTGTCAGGTTACAGTACCTCTCTCTAACGTTGTCAGTTACAGTACCTCTCTCTAACGTTGTCAGGTTACAGTACCTCTCTAACGTTGTCAGGTTACAGTACCTCTCTAACGTTGTCAGGTTACAGTACCTCTCTCTAACGTTGTCAGGTTACAGTACCTCTCTAACGTTGTCAGGTTACAGTACCTCTCTCTAACGTTGTCAGGTTACAGTACCTCTCTCTAACGTTGTCAGGTTACAGTACCTCTCTCTAACATTGTCAGGTTACAGTACCTCTCTCTAACGTTGTCAGTTACAGTACCTCTCTGTAACGTTGTCAGGTTACAGTACCTCTCTCTAACGTTGTCGGGTCACAGTACCTCTCTCTAACGTTGTCAAATACAGTACCTCTCTCTAACGTTGTCAGGTTACAGTACCTCTCTCTAATGTTGTCAGTTACAGTACCTCTCTCTAACGTTGTCAGGTTACAGTACCTCTCTCTAACGTTGTCAGGTTACAGTACCTCTCTAACGTTGTCAGGTTACAGTACCTCTCTCTAACGTTGTCAGGTTACAGTACCTCTATCTAATGTTGTCAGGTTACAGTACCTCTCTCTAACGTTGTCAGGTTACAGTACCTCTCTCTAACGTTGTCAGTTACAGTACCTCTCTCTAACGTTGTCAGGTTACAGTACCTCTCTCTAACGTTGTCAGGTTACAGTACCTCTCTCTAACGTTGTCAGGTTACAGTACCTCTCTCTAACGTTGTCAGGTTACAGTACCTCTCTCTAACGTTGTCAGGTTACAGTACCTCTCTCTAACGTTGTCAGGTTACAGTACCTCTCTCTAACGTTGTCAGGTTACAGTACCTCTCTCTAACGTTGTCAGGTTACAGTACCTCTCTCTAACGTTGTCAGGTTACAGTACCTCTCTAACGGTGTCAGGTTACAGTACCTCTCTAACGTTGTCAGTTACAGTACCTCTCTCTAACGTTGTCAGGTTACAGTACCTCTCTAACGGTGTCAGGTTACAGTACCTCTCTAACGTTGTCAGTTACAGTACCTCTCTCTAACGTTGTCAGGTTACAGTACCTCTCTCTAACGTTGTCAGGTTACAGTACCTCTCTCTAACGTTGTCAAGTTACAGTACCTCTCTCTAACGTTGTCAGGTTACAGTATCTCTCTCTAACGTTGTCAGGTTACAGTACCTCTCTCTAACTTTGTCAGGTTACAGTACCTCTCTCTAACGTTGTCAGGTTACAGTACCTCTCTAACATTGTCAGGTTACAGTACCTCTCTCTAACGTTGTCAGGATACAGTACCTCTCTCTAACGTTGTCAGGTTACAGTACCTCTCTCTAACGTTGTCAGGTTACAGTACCTCTCTCTAACGTTGTCAGGTTACAGTACCTCTCTAACGTTGTCAGGTTATAGTACCTCTCTCTAACGTTGTCAGGTTACAGTACCTCTCTCTAACGTTGTCAGGTTACAGTACCTCTCTCTAACGTTGTCAGTTACAGTACCTCTCTCTAATGTTGTCAGGTTACAGTACCTCTCTCTAACGTTGTCAGGTTACAGTACCTCTCTCTAACGTTGTCAGGTTACAGTACCTCTCTCTAACGTTGTCAGGTTACAGTACCTCTCTAACGTTGTCAGGTTACAGTACCTCTCTCTAACGTTGTCAGGTTACAGTACCTCTCTCTAACGTTGTCAGGTTACAATACCTCTCTCTAACGTTGTCAGGTTACAGTACCTCTCTAACATTGTCAGGTTACAGTACCTCTCTCTAACGTTGTCAGGTTACAGTACCTCTCTCTAACGTTGTCAGGTTACAGTACCTCTCTCTAACATTGTCAGGTTACAGTACCTCTCTAACGTTGTCATGTTACAGTACCTCTCTCTAACGTTGTCAGGTTACAGTACCTCTCTCTAACGTTGTCAGGTTACAGTACCTCTCTCTAACGTTGTCAGGTTACAGTACCTCTCTCTAACGTTGTCAGGTTACAGTACCTCTCTAACGTTGTCAGGTTACAGTACCTCTCTCTAACGTTGTCAGGTTACAGTACCTCTCTCTAATGTTGTCAGGTTACAGTACCTCTCTCTAATGTTGTCAGGTTACAGTACCTCTCTCTAACGTTGTCAGGTTACAGTGCCTCTCTAACGTTGTCAGGTTACAGTACCTCTCTCTAACGTTGTCAGGTTACAGTACCTCTCTCTAACGTTGTCAGGTTACAGTACCTCTCTCTAACGTTGTCGGTTACAGTACCTCTCTAACGGTGTCAGGTTACAGTACCTCTCTCTAACGTTGTCAGGTTACAGTACCTCTCTCTAACGTTGTCAGGTTACAGTACCTCTCTCTAACGTTGTCAGGTTACAGTACCTCTCTCTAACGTTGTCAGGTTACAGTACCTCTCTCTAACGTTGTCAGTTACAGTACCTCTCTCTAACGTTGTCAGGATACAGTACCTCTCTCTAACGTTGTCAGGTTACAGTACCTCTCTCTAACGTTGTCAGGTTACAGTACCTCTCTCTAACGTTGTCAGGTTACAGTACCTCTCTAACGTTGTCAGGTTATAGTACCTCTCTCTAACGTTGTCAGGTTACAGTACCTCTCTCTAACGTTGTCAGGTTACAGTACCTCTCTCTAACGTTGTCAGTTACAGTACCTCTCTCTAATGTTGTCAGGTTACAGTACCTCTCTCTAACGTTGTCAGGTTACAGTACCTCTCTCTAACGTTGTCAGGTTACAGTACCTCTCTCTAACGTTGTCAGGTTACAGTACCTCTCTAACGTTGTCAGGTTACAGTACCTCTCTCTAACGTTGTCAGGTTACAGTACCTCTCTCTAACGTTGTCAGGTTACAATACCTCTCTCTAACGTTGTCAGGTTACAGTACCTCTCTAACATTGTCAGGTTACAGTACCTCTCTCTAACGTTGTCAGGTTACAGTACCTCTCTCTAACGTTGTCAGGTTACAGTACCTCTCTCTAACATTGTCAGGTTACAGTACCTCTCTAACGTTGTCATGTTACAGTACCTCTCTCTAACGTTGTCAGGTTACAGTACCTCTCTCTAACGTTGTCAGGTTACAGTACCTCTCTCTAACGTTGTCAGGTTACAGTACCTCTCTCTAACGTTGTCAGGTTACAGTACCTCTCTAACGTTGTCAGGTTACAGTACCTCTCTCTAACGTTGTCAGGTTACAGGACCTCTCTCTAATGTTGTCAGGTTACAGTACCTCTCTCTAATGTTGTCAGGTTACAGTACCTCTCTCTAACGTTGTCAGGTTACAGTGCCTCTCTAACGTTGTCAGGTTACAGTACCTCTCTCTAACGTTGTCAGGTTACAGTACCTCTCTCTAACGTTGTCAGGTTACAGTACCTCTCTCTAACGTTGTCGGTTACAGTACCTCTCTAACGGTGTCAGGTTACAGTACCTCTCTCTAACGTTGTCAGGTTACAGTACCTCTCTCTAACGTTGTCAGGTTACAGTACCTCTCTCTAACGTTGTCAGGTTACAGTACCTCTCTCTAACGTTGTCAGGTTACAGTACCTCTCTCTAACGTTGTCAGGTTACAGTACCTCTCTCTAACGTTGTCAGGTTACAGTACCTCTCTCTAACGTTGTCAGGTTACAGTACCTCTCTCTAACGTTGTCAGGTTACAGTACCTCTCTCTGACGTTGTCAGTTACAGTACCTCTCTCTAACGTTGTCAGGTTACAGTACCTCTCTCTAATGTTGTCAGTTACAGTACCTCTCTCTAACGTTGTCAGGTTACAGTACCTCTCTCTAACGTTGTCAGTTACAGTACCTCTCTCTAACGTTGTCAGGTTACAGTACCTCTCTAACGTTGTCAGTTACAGTACCTCTCTCTAACGTTGTCAGGTTACAGTACCTCTCTCTAACGTTGTCGGTTACAGTA
Source organism: Salvelinus fontinalis (assembly GCF_029448725.1). Taxonomy (NCBI): domain Eukaryota; kingdom Metazoa; phylum Chordata; class Actinopteri; order Salmoniformes; family Salmonidae; genus Salvelinus; species Salvelinus fontinalis. The sequence continues at coordinate 3,754,570 of NC_074670.1, forward strand.
CCTCTCTCTAACGTTGTCAGGTTACAGTACCTCTCTCTAACGTTGTCGGTTACAGTACCTCTCTCTAACGTTGTCAGGTTACAGTACCTCTCTCTAACGTTGTCAGGTTACAGTACCTCTCTCTAACGTTGTCAGGTTACAGTACCTCTCTCTAACGTTGTCAGGTTACAGTACCTCTCTCTAACGTTGTCAGGTTACAGTACCTCTCTCTAACGTTGTCAGGTTACAGTACCTCTCTAACGTTGTCAGGTTACAGTACCTCTCTAACGTTGTCAGGTTACAGTACCTCTCTCTAACGTTGTCAGGTTACAGTACCTCTCTAATGTTGTCAGGTTACAGTACCTCTCTCTAACGTTGTCAGGTTACAGTACCTCTCTAATGTTGTCAGTTACAGTACCTCTCTCTAACGTTGTCAGGTTACAGTACCTCTCTAACGTTGTCAGGTTACAGTACCTCTCTAACGTTGTCAGGTTACAGTACCTCTCTCTAACGTTGTCAGTTACAGTACCTCTCTAACGTTGTCAGGTTACAGTACCTCTCTCTAACGTTGTCAGTTACAGTACCTCTCTAACGTTGTCAGGTTACAGTACCTCTCTCTAACGTTGTCAGTTACAGTACCTCTCTCTAACGTTGTCAGGTTACAGTACCTCTCTCTAACGTTGTCAGGTTACAGTACCTCTCTCTAACGTTGTCAGGTTACAGTACCTCTCTCTAACGTTGTCAGGTTACAGTACCTCTCTAACGTTGTCAGGTTACAGTACCTCTCTCTAACGTTGTCAGGTTACAGTACCTCTCTCTAACGTTGTCAGGTTACAATACCTCTCTCTAACGTTGTCAGGTTACAGTACCTCTCTAACATTGTCAGGTTACAGTACCTCTCTCTAACGTTGTCAGGTTACAGTACCTCTCTCTAACGTTGTCAGGTTACAGTACCTCTCTCTAACATTGTCAGGTTACAGTACCTCTCTAACGTTGTCATGTTACAGTACCTCTCTCTAACGTTGTCAGGTTACAGTACCTCTCTCTAACGTTGTCAGGTTACAGTACCTCTCTAACGTTGTCAGGTTACAGTACCTCTCTCTAACGTTGTCAGGTTACAGTACCTCTCTCTAATGTTGTCAGGTTACAGTACCTCTCTCTAATGTTGTCAGGTTACAGTACCTCTCTCTAACGTTGTCAGGTTACAGTGCCTCTCTAACGTTGTCAGGTTACAGTACCTCTCTCTAACGTTGTCAGGTTACAGTACCTCTCTCTAACGTTTTCAGGTTACAGTACCTCTCTCTAACGTTGTCGGTTACAGTACCTCTCTAACGGTGTCAGGTTACAGTACCTCTCTCTAACGTTGTCAGGTTACAGTACCTCTCTCTAACGTTGTCAGGTTACAGTACCTCTCTCTAACGTTGTCAGGTTACAGTACCTCTCTCTAACGTTGTCAGGTTACAGTACCTCTCTCTAATGTTGTCAGGTTACAGTACCTCTCTCTAACGTTGTCAGGTTACAGTACCTCTCTCTAACGTTGTCAGGTTACAGTACCTCTCTCTAACGTTGTCAGGTTACAGTACCTCTCTAACGTTGTCAGGTTACAGTACCTCTCTCTAACGTTGTCAGGTTACAGTACCTCTCTCTAACGTTGTCAGGTTACAATACCTCTCTCTAACGTTGTCAGGTTACAGTACCTCTCTAACATTGTCAGGTTACAGTACCTCTCTCTAACGTTGTCAGGTTACAGTACCTCTCTCTAACGTTGTCAGGTTACAGTACCTCTCTCTAACATTGTCAGGTTACAGTACCTCTCTAACGTTGTCATGTTACAGTACCTCTCTCTAACGTTGTCAGGTTACAGTACCTCTCTCTAACGTTGTCAGGTTACAGTACCTCTCTAACGTTGTCAGGTTACAGTACCTCTCTCTAACGTTGTCAGGTTACAGTACCTCTCTCTAATGTTGTCAGGTTACAGTACCTCTCTCTAATGTTGTCAGGTTACAGTACCTCTCTCTAACGTTGTCAGGTTACAGTGCCTCTCTAACGTTGTCAGGTTACAGTACCTCTCTCTAACGTTGTCAGGTTACAGTACCTCTCTCTAACGTTTTCAGGTTACAGTACCTCTCTCTAACGTTGTCGGTTACAGTACCTCTCTAACGGTGTCAGGTTACAGTACCTCTCTCTAACGTTGTCAGGTTACAGTACCTCTCTCTAACGTTGTCAGGTTACAGTACCTCTCTCTAACGTTGTCAGGTTACAGTACCTCTCTCTAACGTTGTCAGGTTACAGTACCTCTCTCTAACGTTGTCAGGTTACAGTACCTCTCTCTAACGTTGTCAGGTTACAGTACCTCTCTCTAACGTTGTCAGGTTACAGTACCTCTCTCTAACGTTGTCAGGTTACAGTACCTCTCTCTGACGTTGTCAGTTACAGTACCTCTCTCTAACGTTGTCAGGTTACAGTACCTCTCTCTATTGTTGTCAGTTACAGTACCTCTCTAACGTTGTCAGGTTACAGTACCTCTCTCTAACGTTGTCAGTTACAGTACCTCTCTCTAACGTTGTCAGGTTACAGTACCTCTCTAACGTTGTCAGTTACAGTACCTCTCTCTAACGTTGTCAGGTTACAGTACCTCTCTCTAACGTTGTCGGTTACAGTACCTCTCTCTAACGTTGTCAGGTTACAGTACCTCTCTCTAACGTTGTCGGTTACAGTACCTCTCTCTAACGTTGTCAGGTTACAGTACCTCTCTCTAACGTTGTCAGGTTACAGTACCTCTCTCTAACGTTGTCAGGTTACAGTACCTCTCTCTAACGTTGTCAGGTTACAGTACCTCTCTCTAACGTTGTCAGGTTACAGTACCTCTCTCTAACGTTGTCAGGTTACAGTACCTCTCTAACGTTGTCAGGTTACAGTATCTCTCTAACGTTGTCAGGTTACAGTACCTCTCTCTAACGTTGTCAGGTTACAGTACCTCTCTAATGTTGTCAGGTTACAGTACCTCTCTCTAACGTTGTCAGGTTACAGTACCTCTCTAATGTTGTCAGTTACAGTACCTCTCTCTAACGTTGTCAGGTTACAGTACCTCTCTAACGTTGTCAGGTTACAGTACCTCTCTAACGTTGTCAGGTTACAGTACCTCTCTCTAACGTTGTCAGTTACAGTACCTCTCTAACGTTGTCAGGTTACAGTACCTCTCTCTAACGTTGTCAGTTACAGTACCTCTCTAACGTTGTCAGGTTACAGTACCTCTCTCTAACGTTGTCAGTTACAGTACCTCTCTCTAATGTTGTCAGGTTACAGTACCTCTCTCTAACGTTGTCAGGTTACAGTACCTCTCTCTAACGTTGTCAGGTTACAGTACCTCTCTCTAACGTTGTCAGGTTACAGTACCTCTCTCTAACGTTGTCAGGTTACAGTACCTCTCTCTAACGTTGTCAGGTTACAGTACCTCTCTCTAACGTTGTCAGGTTACAATACCTCTCTCTAACGTTGTCAGGTTACAGTACCTCTCTAACATTGTCAGGTTACAGTACCTCTCTCTAACGTTGTCAGGTTACAGTACCTCTCTCTAACGTTGTCAGGTTACAGTACCTCTCTCTAACATTGTCAGGTTACAGTACCTCTCTAACGTTGTCATGTTACAGTACCTCTCTCTAACGTTGTCAGGTTACAGTACCTCTCTCTAACGTTGTCAGGTTACAGTACCTCTCTAACGTTGTCAGGTTACAGTACCTCTCTCTAACGTTGTCAGGTTACAGTACCTCTCTCTAATGTTGTCAGGTTACAGTACCTCTCTCTAATGTTGTCAGGTTACAGTACCTCTCTCTAACGTTGTCAGGTTACAGTGCCTCTCTAACGTTGTCAGGTTACAGTACCTCTCTCTAACGTTGTCAGGTTACAGTACCTCTCTCTAACGTTTTCAGGTTACAGTACCTCTCTCTAACGTTGTCGGTTACAGTACCTCTCTAACGGTGTCAGGTTACAGTACCTCTCTCTAACGTTGTCAGGTTACAGTACCTCTCTCTAACGTTGTCAGGTTACAGTACCTCTCTCTAACGTTGTCAGGTTACAGTACCTCTCTCTAACGTTGTCAGGTTACAGTACCTCTCTCTAACGTTGTCAGGTTACAGTACCTCTCTCTAACGTTGTCAGGTTACAGTACCTCTCTCTAACGTTGTCAGGTTACAGTACCTCTCTCTAACGTTGTCAGGTTACAGTACCTCTCTAACGTTGTCAGGTTACAGTACCTCTCTCTAACGTTGTCAGGTTACAGTACCTCTCTCTAACGTTGTCAGGTTACAATACCTCTCTCTAACGTTGTCAGGTTACAGTACCTCTCTAACATTGTCAGGTTACAGTACCTCTCTCTAACGTTGTCAGGTTACAGTACCTCTCTCTAACGTTGTCAGGTTACAGTACCTCTCTCTAACATTGTCAGGTTACAGTACCTCTCTAACGTTGTCATGTTACAGTACCTCTCTCTAACGTTGTCAGGTTACAGTACCTCTCTCTAACGTTGTCAGGTTACAGTACCTCTCTAACGTTGTCAGGTTACAGTACCTCTCTCTAACGTTGTCAGGTTACAGTACCTCTCTCTAATGTTGTCAGGTTACAGTACCTCTCTCTAATGTTGTCAGGTTACAGTACCTCTCTCTAACGTTGTCAGGTTACAGTGCCTCTCTAACGTTGTCAGGTTACAGTACCTCTCTCTAACGTTGTCAGGTTACAGTACCTCTCTCTAACGTTTTCAGGTTACAGTACCTCTCTCTAACGTTGTCGGTTACAGTACCTCTCTAACGGTGTCAGGTTACAGTACCTCTCTCTAACGTTGTCAGGTTACAGTACCTCTCTCTAACGTTGTCAGGTTACAGTACCTCTCTCTAACGTTGTCAGGTTACAGTACCTCTCTCTAACGTTGTCAGGTTACAGTACCTCTCTCTAACGTTGTCAGGTTACAGTACCTCTCTCTAACGTTGTCAGGTTACAGTACCTCTCTCTAACGTTGTCAGGTTACAGTACCTCTCTCTAACGTTGTCAGGTTACAGTACCTCTCTCTGACGTTGTCAGTTACAGTACCTCTCTCTAACGTTGTCAGGTTACAGTACCTCTCTCTATTGTTGTCAGTTACAGTACCTCTCTAACGTTGTCAGGTTACAGTACCTCTCTAACGTTGTCAGGTTACAGTACCTCTCTAACGTTGTCAGGTTACAGTACCTCTCTCTAACGTTGTCAGGTTACAGTACCTCTCTCTAACGTTGTCAGGTTACAGTACCTCTCTCTAACGTTGTCAGGTTACAGTACCTCTCTCTAACGTTGTCAGTTACAGTACCTCTCTCTAACGTTGTCAGGTTACAGTACCTCTCTAACGTTGTCAGTTACAGTACCTCTCTCTAACGTTGTCAGGTTACAGTACCTCTCTCTAACGTTGTCGGTTACAGTACCTCTCTCTAACGTTGTCAGGTTACAGTACCTCTCTCTAACGTTGTCAGGTTACAGTACCTCTCTCTAACGTTGTCAGGTTACAGTACCTCTCTAACGTTGTCAGGTTACAGTACCTCTCTAACGTTGTCAGGTTACAGTACCTCTCTCTAACGTTGTCAGGTTACAGTACCTCTCTAATGTTGTCAGGTTACAGTACCTCTCTCTAACGTTGTCAGGTTACAGTACCTCTCTAATGTTGTCAGTTACAGTACCTCTCTCTAACGTTGTCAGGTTACAGTACCTCTCTAACGTTGTCAGGTTACAGTACCTCTCTAACGTTGTCAGGTTACAGTACCTCTCTCTAACGTTGTCAGTTACAGTACCTCTCTAACGTTGTCAGGTTACAGTACCTCTCTCTAACGTTGTCAGTTACAGTACCTCTCTAACGTTGTCAGGTTACAGTACCTCTCTCTAACGTTGTCAGTTACAGTACCTCTCTAACGTTGTCAGGTTACAGTACCTCTCTCTAATGTTGTCAGGTTACAGTACCTCTCTCTAACGTTGTCAGGTTACAGTACCTCTCTCTAACGTTGTCAGGTTACAGTACCTCTCTCTAACGTTGTCAGGTTACAGTACCTCTCTCTAACGTTGTCAGGTTACAATACCTCTCTCTAACGTTGTCGGTTACAGTACCTCTCTAACGGTGTCAGGTTACAGTACCTCTCTCTAACGTTGTCAGGTTACAGTACCTCTCTCTAACGTTGTCAGGTTACAGTACCTCTCTCTAACGTTGTCAGGTTACAGTACCTCTCTCTAACGTTGTCAGGTTACAGTACCTCTCTCTAATGTTGTCAGGTTACAGTACCTCTCTCTAACGTTGTCAGGTTACAGTACCTCTCTCTAACGTTGTCAGGTTACAGTACCTCTCTCTAACGTTGTCAGGTTACAGTACCTCTCTAACGTTGTCAGGTTACAGTACCTCTCTCTAACGTTGTCAGGTTACAGTACCTCTCTCTAACGTTGTCAGGTTACAATACCTCTCTCTAACGTTGTCAGGTTACAGTACCTCTCTAACATTGTCAGGTTACAGTACCTCTCTCTAACGTTGTCAGGTTACAGTACCTCTCTCTAACGTTGTCAGGTTACAGTACCTCTCTCTAACATTGTCAGGTTACAGTACCTCTCTAACGTTGTCATGTTACAGTACCTCTCTCTAACGTTGTCAGGTTACAGTACCTCTCTCTAACGTTGTCAGGTTACAGTACCTCTCTAACGTTGTCAGGTTACAGTACCTCTCTCTAACGTTGTCAGGTTACAGTACCTCTCTCTAATGTTGTCAGGTTACAGTACCTCTCTCTAATGTTGTCAGGTTACAGTACCTCTCTCTAACGTTGTCAGGTTACAGTGCCTCTCTAACGTTGTCAGGTTACAGTACCTCTCTCTAACGTTGTCAGGTTACAGTACCTCTCTCTAACGTTTTCAGGTTACAGTACCTCTCTCTAACGTTGTCGGTTACAGTACCTCTCTAACGGTGTCAGGTTACAGTACCTCTCTCTAACGTTGTCAGGTTACAGTACCTCTCTCTAACGTTGTCAGGTTACAGTACCTCTCTCTAACGTTGTCAGGTTACAGTACCTCTCTCTAACGTTGTCAGGTTACAGTACCTCTCTCTAACGTTGTCAGGTTACAGTACCTCTCTCTAACGTTGTCAGGTTACAGTACCTCTCTCTAACGTTGTCAGGTTACAGTACCTCTCTCTAACGTTGTCAGGTTACAGTACCTCTCTCTGACGTTGTCAGTTACAGTACCTCTCTCTAACGTTGTCAGGTTACAGTACCTCTCTCTATTGTTGTCAGTTACAGTACCTCTCTAACGTTGTCAGGTTACAGTACCTCTCTAACGTTGTCAGGTTACAGTACCTCTCTAACGTTGTCAGGTTACAGTACCTCTCTCTAACGTTGTCAGGTTACAGTACCTCTCTCTAACGTTGTCAGGTTACAGTACCTCTCTCTAACGTTGTCAGGTTACAGTACCTCTCTCTAACGTTGTCAGTTACAGTACCTCTCTCTAACGTTGTCAGGTTACAGTACCTCTCTAACGTTGTCAGTTACAGTACCTCTCTCTAACGTTGTCAGGTTACAGTACCTCTCTCTAACGTTGTCGGTTACAGTACCTCTCTCTAACGTTGTCAGGTTACAGTACCTCTCTCTAACGTTGTCAGGTTACAGTACCTCTCTCTAACGTTGTCAGGTTACAGTACCTCTCTAACGTTGTCAGGTTACAGTACCTCTCTAACGTTGTCAGGTTACAGTACCTCTCTCTAACGTTGTCAGGTTACAGTACCTCTCTAATGTTGTCAGGTTACAGTACCTCTCTCTAACGTTGTCAGGTTACAGTACCTCTCTAATGTTGTCAGTTACAGTACCTCTCTCTAACGTTGTCAGGTTACAGTACCTCTCTAACGTTGTCAGGTTACAGTACCTCTCTAACGTTGTCAGGTTACAGTACCTCTCTCTAACGTTGTCAGTTACAGTACCTCTCTAACGTTGTCAGGTTACAGTACCTCTCTCTAACGTTGTCAGTTACAGTACCTCTCTAACGTTGTCAGGTTACAGTACCTCTCTCTAACGTTGTCAGTTACAGTACCTCTCTAACGTTGTCAGGTTACAGTACCTCTCTCTAATGTTGTCAGGTTACAGTACCTCTCTCTAACGTTGTCAGGTTACAGTACCTCTCTCTAACGTTGTCAGGTTACAGTACCTCTCTCTAACGTTGTCAGGTTACAGTACCTCTCTCTAACGTTGTCAGGTTACAATACCTCTCTCTAACGTTGTCAGGTTACAGTACCTCTCTAACATTGTCAGGTTACAGTACCTCTCTCTAACGTTGTCAGGTTACAGTACCTCTCTCTAACGTTGTCAGGTTACAGTACCTCTCTAACGTTGTCAGGTTACAGTACCTCTCTAACGTTGTCAGGTTACAGTACCTCTCTCTAACGTTGTCAGTTACAGTACCTCTTTCTAACGTTGTCAGGTTACAGTACCTCTCTCTAACGTTGTCAGGTTACAGTACCTCTCTCTAACGTTGTCAGGTTACAGTACCTCTCTCTAACGTTGTCAGGTTACAGTACCTCTCTCTAACGTTGTCAGGTTACAGTACCTCTCTCTAACGTTGTCAGGTTACAGTACCTCTCTCTAACGTTGTCAGGTTACAGTACCTCTCTCTAACGTTGTCAGGTTACAGTACCTCTCTCTAACGTTGTCAGGTTACAGTACCTCTCTAACGTTGTCAGGTTACAGTACCTCTCTCTAACGTTGTCAGGTTACAGTACCTCTCTCTAATGTTGTCAGGTTACAGTACCTCTCTAACGTTGTCAGGTTACAGTGCCTCTCTAACGTTGTCAGGTTACAGTACCTCTCTCTAACGTTGTCAGGTTACAGTACCTCTCTCTAACGTTGTCAGGTTACAGTACCTCTCTCTAACGTTGTCGGTTACAGTACCTCTCTAACGGTGTCAGGTTACAGTACCTCTCTCTAACGTTGTCAGGTTACAGTACCTCTCTCTAACGTTGTCAGGTTACAGTACCTCTCTAACGTTGTCAGGTTACAGTACCTCTCTCTAACGTTGTCAGTTACAGTACCTCTCTCTAACGTTGTCAGGTTACAGTACCTCTCTCTAACGTTGTCAGGTTACAGTACCTCTCTCTAACGTTGTCAGTTACAGTACCTCTCTCTAATGTTGTCAGGTTACAGTACCTCTCTCTAACGTTGTCAGGTTACAGTACCTCTCTCTAACGTTGTCAGTTACAGTACCTCTCTCTAATGTTGTCAGGTTACAGTACCTCTCTCTAACGTTGTCAGGTTACAGTACCTCTCTCTAACGTTGTCAGTTACAGTACCTCTCTCTAATGTTGTCAGGTTACAGTACCTCTCTCTAACGTTGTCAGGTTACAGTACCTCTCTCTAACGTTGTCAGGTTACAGTACCTCTCTCTAACGTTGTCAGGTTACAGTACCTCTCTCTAACGTTGTCAGGTTACAGTACCTCTCTCTAACGTTGTCAGTTACAGTACCTCTCTCTAACGTTGTCAGGTTACAGTACCTCTCTCTAACGGTGTCAGGTTACAGTACCTCTCTCTAACGTTGTCAGTTACAGTACCTCTCTCTAACGTTGTCAGGTTACAGTACCTCTCTCTAACGGTGTCAGGTTACAGTACCTCTCTCTAACGTTGTCAGGTTACAGTACCTCTCTCTAACGTTGTCAGTTACAGTACCTCTGTCTAACGTTGTCAGGTTACAGTACCTCTCTCTAACGTTGTCAGGTTACAGTACCTCTCTCTAACGTTGTCAGGTTACAGTACCTCTCTCTAACGTTGTCAGGTTACAGTACCTCTCTCTAACAGTGTCAGGTTACAGTACCTCTCTAACGGTGTCAGGTTACAGTACCTCTCTAACATTGTCAGGATACAGTACCTCTCTCTAACGTTGTCAGGTTACAGTACCTCTCTCTAACGTTGTCAGGTTACAGTACCTCTCTCTAACGTTGTCAGTTACAGTACCTCTCTCTAACGTTGTCAGGTTACAGTACCTCTCTAACGTTGTCAGGTTACAGTACCTCTCTCTAACGTTGTCAGGTTACAGTACCTCTCTCTAACGTTGTCAGGTTACAGTACCTCTCTCTAACGTTGTCAGTTACAGTACCTCTCTCTAACGTTGTCAGGTTACAGTACCTCTCTCTAACGTTGTCAGGTTACAGTACCTCTCTCTAACGTTGTCAGTTACAGTACCTCTCTCTAATGGTGTCAGGTTACAGTACCTCTCTCTAACGTTGTCAGGTTACAGTACCTCTCTCTAACGTTGTCAGGTTACAGTACCTCTCTAACGTTGTCAGGTTACAGTACCTCTCTAACGTTGTCAGGTTACAGTACCTCTCTCTAACGTTGTCAGGTTACAGTACCTCTCTCTAACGTTGTCAGGTTACAGTACCTCTCTAACGTTGTCAGGTTACAGTACCTCTCTAACGTTGTCAGGTTACAGTACCTCTCTCTAACGTTGTCAGTTACAGTACCTCTCTCTAACGTTGTCAGGTTACAGTACCTCTCTCTAACGTTGTCAGGTTACAGTACCTCTCTCTAACGTTGTCAGGTTACAGTACCTCTCTCTAACGTTGTCAGGTTACAGTACCTCTCTCTAACGTTGTCAGGTTACAGTACCTCTCTAACGTTGTCATGTTACAGTACCTCTCTAACGTTGTCAGTTACAGTACCTCTCTCTAACGTTGTCAGGTTACAGTACCTCTCTAACGTTGTCAGGTTACAGTACCTCTCTCTAACGTTGTCATGTTACAGTACCTCTCTAACGTTGTCAGGTTACAGTACCTCTCTCTAACGATGTCAGGTTACAGTACCTCTCTAACGTTGTCATGTTACAGTACCTCTCTAACGTTGTCAGTTACAGTACCTCTCTCTAACGTTGTCAGGTTACAGTACCTCTCTAACGTTGTCAGGTTACAGTACCTCTCTCTAACGTTGTCAGGTTACAGTACCTCTCTCTAACGTTGTCAGGTTACAGTACCTCTCTCTAACGTTGTCAGGTTACAATACCTCTCTCTAACGTTGTCAGGTTACAGTACCTCTCTAACATTGTCAGGTTACAGTACCTCTCTCTAACGTTGTCAGGTTACAGTACCTCTCTCTAACGTTGTCAGGTTACAGTACCTCTCTAACGTTGTCAGGTTACAGTACCTCTCTAACGTTGTCAGGTTACAGTACCTCTCTCTAACGTTGTCAGTTACAGTACCTCTTTCTAACGTTGTCAGGTTACAGTACCTCTCTCTAACGTTGTCAGGTTACAGTACCTCTCTCTAACGTTGTCAGGTTACAGTACCTCTCTCTAACGTTGTCAGGTTACAGTACCTCTCTCTAACGTTGTCAGGTTACAGTACCTCTCTCTAACGTTGTCAGGTTACAGTACCTCTCTCTAACGTTGTCAGGTTACAGTACCTCTCTCTAACGTTGTCAGGTTACAGTACCTCTCTCTAACGTTGTCAGGTTACAGTACCTCTCTCTAACGTTGTCAGGTTACAGTACCTCTCTAACGTTGTCAGGTTACAGTACCTCTCTCTAATGTTGTCAGGTTACAGTACCTCTCTCTAATGTTGTCAGGTTACAGTACCTCTCTCTAACGTTGTCAGGTTACAGTGCCTCTCTAACGTTGTCAGGTTACAGTACCTCTCTCTAACGTTGTCAGGTTACAGTACCTCTCTCTAACGTTGTCAGGTTACAGTACCTCTCTCTAACGTTGTCGGTTACAGTACCTCTCTAACGGTGTCAGGTTACAGTACCTCTCTCTAACGTTGTCAGGTTACAGTACCTCTCTCTAACGTTGTCAGGTTACAGTACCTCTCTAACGTTGTCAGGTTACAGTACCTCTCTAACGTTGTCGGTTACAGTACCTCTCTCTAACGTTGTCAGGTTACAGTACCTCTCTCTAACGTTGTCAGTTACAGTACCTCTCTCTAATGTTGTCAGGTTACAGTACCTCTCTCTAACGTTGTCAGGTTACAGTACCTCTCTCTAACGTTGTCAGTTACAGTACCTCTCTCTAATGTTGTCAGGTTACAGTACCTCTCTCTAACGTTGTCAGGTTACAGTACCTCTCTCTAACGTTGTCAGTTACAGTACCTCTCTCTAATGTTGTCAGGTTACAGTACCTCTCTCTAACGTTGTCAGGTTACAGTACCTCTCTCTAACGTTGTCAGGTTACAGTACCTCTCTCTAACGTTGTCAGGTTACAGTACCTCTCTCTAACGTTGTCAGGTTACAGTACCTCTCTCTAACGTTGTCAGTTACAGTACCTCTCTCTAACGTTGTCAGGTTACAGTACCTCTCTCTAACGGTGTCAGGTTACAGTACCTCTCTCTAACGTTGTCAGTTACAGTACCTCTCTCTAACGTTGTCAGGTTACAGTACCTCTCTCTAACGGTGTCAGGTTACAGTACCTCTCTCTAACGTTGTCAGGTTACAGTACCTCTCTCTAACGTTGTCAGTTACAGTACCTCTCTCTAACGTTGTCAGGTTACAGTACCTCTCTCTAACGTTGTCAGGTTACAGTACCTCTCTCTAACGTTGTCAGGTTACAGTACCTCTCTCTAACGTTGTCAGGTTACAGTACCTCTCTCTAACGTTGTCAGGTTACAGTACCTCTCTCTAACGTTGTCAGGTTACAGTACCTCTCTCTAACGTTGTCAGGTTACAGTACCTCTCTCTAACAGTGTCAGGTTACAGTACCTCTCTAACGGTGTCAGGTTACAGTACCTCTCTAACATTGTCAGGATACAGTACCTCTCTCTAACGTTGTCAGGTTACAGTACCTCTCTCTAACGTTGTCAGGTTACAGTACCTCTCTCTAACGTTGTCAGTTACAGTACCTCTCTCTAACGTTGTCAGGTTACAGTACCTCTCTAACGTTGTCAGGTTACAGTACCTCTCTCTAACGTTGTCAGGTTACAGTACCTCTCTCTAACGTTGTCAGGTTACAGTACCTCTCTCTAACGTTGTCAGTTACAGTACCTCTCTCTAACGTTGTCAGGTTACAGTACCTCTCTCTAACGTTGTCAGGTTACAGTACCTCTCTCTAACGTTGTCAGTTACAGTACCTCTCTCTAATGGTGTCAGGTTACAGTACCTCTCTCTAACGTTGTCAGGTTACAGTACCTCTCTCTAACGTTGTCAGGTTACAGTACCTCTCTAACGTTGTCAGGTTACAGTACCTCTCTAACGTTGTCAGGTTACAATACCTCTCTCTAACGTTGTCAGGTTACAGTACCTCTCTCTAACGTTGTCAGGTTACAGTACCTCTCTAACGTTGTCAGGTTACAGTACCTCTCTAACGTTGTCAGGTTACAGTACCTCTCTCTAACGTTGTCAGGTTACAGTACCTCTCTAACGTTGTCAGGTTACAGTACCTCTCTAACGTTGTCGGTTACAGTACCTCTCTCTAACGTTGTCAGGTTACAGTACCTCTCTCTAACGTTGTCAGTTACAGTACCTCTCTCTAATGTTGTCAGGTTACAGTACCTCTCTCTAACGTTGTCAGGTTACAGTACCTCTCTCTAACGTTGTCAGTTACAGTACCTCTCTCTAATGTTGTCAGGTTACAGTACCTCTCTCTAACGTTGTCAGGTTACAGTACCTCTCTCTAACGTTGTCAGTTACAGTACCTCTCTCTAATGTTGTCAGGTTACAGTACCTCTCTCTAACGTTGTCAGGTTACAGTACCTCTCTCTAACGTTGTCAGGTTACAGTACCTCTCTCTAACGTTGTCAGGTTACAGTACCTCTCTCTAACGTTGTCAGGTTACAGTACCTCTCTCTAACGTTGTCAGTTACAGTACCTCTCTCTAACGTTGTCAGGTTACAGTACCTCTCTCTAACGGTGTCAGGTTACAGTACCTCTCTCTAACGTTGTCAGTTACAGTACCTCTCTCTAACGTTGTCAGGTTACAGTACCTCTCTCTAACGGTGTCAGGTACAGTACCTCTCTCTAACGTTGTCAGGTTACAGTACCTCTCTCTAACGTTGTCAGTTACAGTACCTCTCTCTAACGTTGTCAGGTTACAGTACCTCTCTCTAACGTTGTCAGGTTACAGTACCTCTCTCTAACGTTGTCAGGTTACAGTACCTCTCTCTAACGTTGTCAGGTTACAGTACCTCTCTCTAACGTTGTCAGGTTACAGTACCTCTCTCTAACGTTGTCAGGTTACAGTACCTCTCTCTAACGTTGTCAGGTTACAGTACCTCTCTCTAACAGTGTCAGGTTACAGTACCTCTCTAACGGTGTCAGGTTACAGTACCTCTCTAACATTGTCAGGATACAGTACCTCTCTCTAACGTTGTCAGGTTACAGTACCTCTCTCTAACGTTGTCAGGTTACAGTACCTCTCTCTAACGTTGTCAGTTACAGTACCTCTCTCTAACGTTGTCAGGTTACAGTACCTCTCTAACGTTGTCAGGTTACAGTACCTCTCTCTAACGTTGTCAGGTTACAGTACCTCTCTCTAACGTTGTCAGGTTACAGTACCTCTCTCTAACGTTGTCAGTTACAGTACCTCTCTCTAACGTTGTCAGGTTACAGTACCTCTCTCTAACGTTGTCAGGTTACAGTACCTCTCTCTAACGTTGTCAGTTACAGTACCTCTCTCTAATGGTGTCAGGTTACAGTACCTCTCTCTAACGTTGTCAGGTTACAGTACCTCTCTCTAACGTTGTCAGGTTACAGTACCTCTCTAACGTTGTCAGGTTACAGTACCTCTCTAACGTTGTCAGGTTACAATACCTCTCTCTAACGTTGTCAGGTTACAGTACCTCTCTCTAACGTTGTCAGGTTACAGTACCTCTCTAACGTTGTCAGGTTACAGTACCTCTCTAACGTTGTCAGGTTACAGTACCTCTCTCTAACGTTGTCAGTTACAGTACCTCTCTCTAACGTTGTCAGGTTACAGTACCTCTCTCTAACGTTGTCAGGTTACAGTACCTCTCTCTAACGTTGTCAGGTTACAGTACCTCTCTCTAACGTTGTCAGGTTACAGTACCTCTCTCTAACGTTGTCAGGTTACAGTACCTCTCTAACGTTGTCATGTTACAGTACCTCTCTAACGTTGTCAGTTACAGTACCTCTCTCTAACGTTGTCAGGTTACAGTACCTCTCTAACGTTGTCAGGTTACAGTACCTCTCTCTAACGTTGTCATGTTACAGTACCTCTCTAACGTTGTCAGGTTACAGTACCTCTCTCTAACGATGTCAGGTTACAGTACCTCTCTAACGTTGTCATGTTACAGTACCTCTCTAACGTTGTCAGTTACAGTACCTCTCTCTAACGTTGTCAGGTTACAGTACCTCTCTAACGTTGTCAGGTTACAGTACCTCTCTCTAACGTTGTCAGGTTACAGTACCTCTCTCTAACGTTGTCAGGTTACAGTACCTCTCTCTAACGTTGTCAGTTACAGTACCTCTCTCTAACGTTGTCAGGTTACAGTACCTCTCTCTAACGTTGTCAGGTTACAGTACCTCTCTCTAACGTTGTCAGTTACAGTACCTCTCTCTAACGGTGTCAGGTTACAGTACCTCTCTCTAACGTTGTCAGGTTACAGTACCTCTCTCTAACGTTGTCAGGTTACAGTACCTCTCTCTAACGTTGTCAGGTTACAGTACCTCTCTAACGTTGTCGGTTACAGTACCTCTCTCTAACGTTGTCAGGTTACAGTACCTCTCTCTAACGTTGTCAGTTTACAGTACCTCTCTCTAACGTTGTCAGGTTACAGTACCTCTCTCTAACGTTGTCAGGTTACAGTACCTCTCTCTAACGTTGTCAGGTTACAGTACCTCTCTCTAACGTTGTCAGGTTACAGTACCTCTCTCTAACGTTGTCAGGTTACAGTACCTCTCTCTAACGTTGTCAGTTACAGTACCTCTCTCTAACGTTGTCAGGTTACAGTACCTCTCTCTAACGGTGTCAGGTTACAGTACCTCTCTCTAACGTTGTCAGTTACAGTACCTCTCTCTAACGTTGTCAGGTTACAGTACCTCTCTCTAACGTTGTCAGGTTACAGTACCTCTCTCTAACGTTGTCAGGTTACAGTACCTCTCTCTAACGTTGTCAGGTTACAGTACCTCTCTCTAACGTTGTCAGGTTACAGTACCTCTCTCTAACGTTGTCAGTTACAGTACCTCTCTCTAATGTTGTCAGGTTACAGTACCTCTCTCTAACGTTGTCAGGTTACAGTACCTCTCTCTAACGTTGTCAGTTACAGTACCTCTCTCTAATGTTGTCAGGTTACAGTACCTCTCTCTAACGTTGTCAGGTTACAGTACCTCTCTCTAACGTTGTCAGGTTACAGTACCTCTCTCTAACGTTGTCAGGTTACAGTACCTCTCTCTAACGTTGTCAGTTACAGTACCTCTCTCTAACGTTGTCAGGTTACAGTACCTCTCTCTAACGGTGTCAGGTTACAGTACCTCTCTCTAACGTTGTCAGTTACAGTACCTCTCTCTAACGTTGTCAGGTTACAGTACCTCTCTCTAACGGTGTCAGGTTACAGTACCTCTCTCTAACGTTGTCAGGTTACAGTACCTCTCTCTAACGTTGTCAGTTACAGTACCTCTCTCTAACGTTGTCAGGTTACAGTACCTCTCTCTAACGTTGTCAGGTTACAGTACCTCTCTCTAACGTTGTCAGGTTACAGTACCTCTCTCTAACGTTGTCAGGTTACAGTACCTCTCTCTAACGTTGTCAGGTTACAGTACCTCTCTCTAACGTTGTCAGGTTACAGTACCTCTCTCTAACGTTGTCAGGTTACAGTACCTCTCTCTAACAGTGTCAGGTTACAGTACCTCTCTAACGGTGTCAGGTTACAGTACCTCTCTAACATTGTCAGGATACAGTACCTCTCTCTAACGTTGTCAGGTTACAGTACCTCTCTCTAACGTTGTCAGGTTACAGTACCTCTCTCTAACGTTGTCAGTTACAGTACCTCTCTCTAACGTTGTCAGGTTACAGTACCTCTCTAACGTTGTCAGGTTACAGTACCTCTCTCTAACGTTGTCAGGTTACAGTACCTCTCTCTAACGTTGTCAGGTTACAGTACCTCTCTCTAACGTTGTCAGTTACAGTACCTCTCTTTAACGTTGTCAGGTTACAGTACCTCTCTCTAACGTTGTCAGGTTACAGTACCTCTCTCTAACGTTGTCAGTTACAGTACCTCTCTCTAATGGTGTCAGGTTACAGTACCTCTCTCTAACGTTGTCAGGTTACAGTACCTCTCTCTAACGTTGTCAGGTTACAGTACCTCTCTAACGTTGTCAGGTTACAGTACCTCTCTAACGTTGTCAGGTTACAATACCTCTCTCTAACGTTGTCAGGTTACAGTACCTCTCTCTAACGTTGTCAGGTTACAGTACCTCTCTAACGTTGTCAGGTTACAGTACCTCTCTAACGTTGTCAGGTTACAGTACCTCTCTCTAACGTTGTCAGTTACAGTACCTCTCTCTAACGTTGTCAGGTTACAGTACCTCTCTCTAACGTTGTCAGGTTACAGTACCTCTCTCTAACGTTGTCAGGTTACAGTACCTCTCTCTAACGTTGTCAGGTTACAGTACCTCTCTCTAACGTTGTCAGGTTACAGTACCTCTCTAACGTTGTCATGTTACAGTACCTCTCTAACGTTGTCAGTTACAGTACCTCTCTCTAACGTTGTCAGGTTACAGTACCTCTCTAACGTTGTCAGGTTACAGTACCTCTCTCTAACGTTGTCATGTTACAGTACCTCTCTAACGTTGTCAGGTTACAGTACCTCTCTCTAACGATGTCAGGTTACAGTACCTCTCTAACGTTGTCATGTTACAGTACCTCTCTAACGTTGTCAGTTACAGTACCTCTCTCTAACGTTGTCAGGTTACAGTACCTCTCTAACGTTGTCAGGTTACAGTACCTCTCTCTAACGTTGTCAGGTTACAGTACCTCTCTCTAACGTTGTCAGGTTACAGTACCTCTCTCTAACGTTGTCAGTTACAGTACCTCTCTCTAACGTTGTCAGGTTACAGTACCTCTCTCTAACGTTGTCAGGTTACAGTACCTCTCTCTAACGTTGTCAGTTACAGTACCTCTCTCTAACGGTGTCAGGTTACAGTACCTCTCTCTAACGTTGTCAGGTTACAGTACCTCTCTCTAACGTTGTCAGGTTACAGTACCTCTCTAACGTTGTCAGGTTACAGTACCTCTCTAACGTTGTCGGTTACAGTACCTCTCTCTAACGTTGTCAGGTTACAGTACCTCTCTCTAACGTTGTCAGTTTACAGTACCTCTCTCTAACGTTGTCAGGTTACAGTACCTCTCTCTAACGTTGTCAGGTTACAGTACCTCTCTCTAACGTTGTCAGGTTACAGTACCTCTCTCTAACGTTGTCAGGTTACAGTACCTCTCTCTAACGTTGTCAGGTTACAGTACCTCTCTCTAACGTTGTCAGTTACAGTACCTCTCTCTAACGTTGTCAGGTTACAGTACCTCTCTCTAACGGTGTCAGGTTACAGTACCTCTCTCTAACGTTGTCAGTTACAGTACCTCTCTCTAACGTTGTCAGGTTACAGTACCTCTCTCTAACGTTGTCAGGTTACAGTACCTCTCTCTAACGTTGTCAGGTTACAGTACCTCTCTCTAACGTTGTCAGGTTACAGTACCTCTCTCTAACGTTGTCAGGTTACAGTACCTCTCTCTAACGTTGTCAGGTTACAGTACCTCTCTCTAACGTTGTCAGGTTACAGTACCTCTCTAACGTTGTCAGTTACAGTACCTCTCTCTAACGTTGTCAGGTTACAGTACCTCTCTCTAACGTTGTCAGGTTACAGTACCTCTCTCTAACGTTGTCAGGTTACAGTACCTCTCTCTAACGTTGTCAGGTTACAGTACCTCTCTCTAACGTTGTCAGGTTACAGAACCTCTCTCTAACGTTGTCAGGTTACAGTACCTCTTTCTAACGTTGTCAGGTTACAGTTCCTCTTTCTAATGTTGTCAGGTTACAGTACCTCTCTCTAACGTTGTCAGGTTAAAGTACCTCTCTCTAACGTTGTCAGGTTACAGTACCTCTCTAACGTTGTCAGGTTACAGTACCTCTCTCTAACGTTGTCAGTTACAGTACCTCTCTCTAACGTTGTCAGGTTACAGTACCTCTCTCTAACGTTGTCAGGTTACAGTACCTCTCTAACGTTGTCAGGTTACAGTTCCTCTCTCTAACGTTGTCAGGTTACAGTACCTCTCTCTAACGCTGTCAGTTACAGTACCTCTCTAACGTTGTCAGGTTACAGTACCTCTCTCTAACGTTGTCAGGTTACAGTACCTCTCTAACGTTGTCAGGTTACAGTACCTCTCTCTAACGTTGTCAGGTTACAGTACCTCTCTCTAACGTTGTCAGGTTACAGTACCTCTCTCTAACGTTGTCAGGTTACAGTACCTCTCTCTAACGTTGTCAGGTTACAGTACCTCTCTCTAACGTTGTCAGGTTACAGTCCCTCTCTCTAACGTTGTCAGGTTACAGTACCTCTCTCTAACGTTGTCAGTTACAGTACCTCTCTCTAACGTTGTCAGGTTACAGTACCTCTCTCTAACGTTGTCAGGTTACAGTACCTCTCTCTAACGTTGTCAGTTACAGTACCTCTCTCTAACGTTGTCAGTTACAGTACCTCTCTCTAACGCTGTCAGTTACAGTACCTCTATCTAACGTTGTCAGGTTACAGTACCTCTCTAACGTTGTCAGGTTACAGTACATCTCTAACGTTGTCAGGTTACAGTACCTCTCTAACGTTGTCAGGTTACAGTACCTCTCTCTAACGTTGTCAGGTTACAGTACCTCTCTCTAACGTTGTCAGGTTACAGTACCTCTCTCTAACGTTGTCAGGTTACAGTACCTCTCTCTAACATTGTCAGGTTACAGTACCTCTCTCTAACGTTGTCAGTTACAGTACCTCTCTCTAACGTTGTCAGGTTACAGTTCCTCTCTCTAACGTTGTCAGGTTACAGTACCTCTCTCTAACGCTGTCAGTTACAGTACCTCTATCTAACGTTGTCAGGTTACAGTACCTCTCTCTAACGGTGTCAGGTTACAGTACCTCTCTCTAACGTTGTCAGTTACAGTACCTCTCTCTAACGTTGTCAGGTTACAGTACCTCTCTCTAACGGTGTCAGGTTACAGTACCTCTCTCTAACGTTGTCAGGTTACAGTACCTCTCTCTAACG
The DNA here is from genome assembly GCF_029448725.1 of Salvelinus fontinalis. NCBI lineage: Eukaryota > Metazoa > Chordata > Actinopteri > Salmoniformes > Salmonidae > Salvelinus > Salvelinus fontinalis. The sequence continues at coordinate 3,774,758 of NC_074670.1, forward strand.
TTGTCAGTTACAGTACCTCTCTCTAACGTTGTCAGGTTACAGTACCTCTCTCTAACGTTGTCAGGTTACAGTACCTCTCTCTAACGTTGTCAGGTTACAGTACCTCTCTCTAACGTTGTCAGGTTACAGTACCTCTCTCTAACGTTGTCAGGTTACAGTACCTCTCTCTAACGTTGTCAGGTTACAGTACCTCTCTCTAACGTTGTCAGGTTACAGTACCTCTCTCTAACAGTGTCAGGTTACAGTACCTCTCTAACGGTGTCAGGTTACAGTACCTCTCTAACATTGTCAGGATACAGTACCTCTCTCTAACGTTGTCAGGTTACAGTACCTCTCTCTAACGTTGTCAGGTTACAGTACCTCTCTCTAACGTTGTCAGTTACAGTACCTCTCTCTAACGTTGTCAGGTTACAGTACCTCTCTAACGTTGTCAGGTTACAGTACCTCTCTCTAACGTTGTCAGGTTACAGTACCTCTCTCTAACGTTGTCAGGTTACAGTACCTCTCTCTAACGTTGTCAGTTACAGTACCTCTCTTTAACGTTGTCAGGTTACAGTACCTCTCTCTAACGTTGTCAGGTTACAGTACCTCTCTCTAACGTTGTCAGTTACAGTACCTCTCTCTAATGGTGTCAGGTTACAGTACCTCTCTCTAACGTTGTCAGGTTACAGTACCTCTCTCTAACGTTGTCAGGTTACAGTACCTCTCTAACGTTGTCAGGTTACAGTACCTCTCTAACGTTGTCAGGTTACAATACCTCTCTCTAACGTTGTCAGGTTACAGTACCTCTCTCTAACGTTGTCAGGTTACAGTACCTCTCTAACGTTGTCAGGTTACAGTACCTCTCTAACGTTGTCAGGTTACAGTACCTCTCTCTAACGTTGTCAGTTACAGTACCTCTCTCTAACGTTGTCAGGTTACAGTACCTCTCTCTAACGTTGTCAGGTTACAGTACCTCTCTCTAACGTTGTCAGGTTACAGTACCTCTCTCTAACGTTGTCAGGTTACAGTACCTCTCTCTAACGTTGTCAGGTTACAGTACCTCTCTAACGTTGTCATGTTACAGTACCTCTCTAACGTTGTCAGTTACAGTACCTCTCTCTAACGTTGTCAGGTTACAGTACCTCTCTAACGTTGTCAGGTTACAGTACCTCTCTCTAACGTTGTCATGTTACAGTACCTCTCTAACGTTGTCAGGTTACAGTACCTCTCTCTAACGATGTCAGGTTACAGTACCTCTCTAACGTTGTCATGTTACAGTACCTCTCTAACGTTGTCAGTTACAGTACCTCTCTCTAACGTTGTCAGGTTACAGTACCTCTCTAACGTTGTCAGGTTACAGTACCTCTCTCTAACGTTGTCAGGTTACAGTACCTCTCTCTAACGTTGTCAGGTTACAGTACCTCTCTCTAACGTTGTCAGTTACAGTACCTCTCTCTAACGTTGTCAGGTTACAGTACCTCTCTCTAACGTTGTCAGGTTACAGTACCTCTCTCTAACGTTGTCAGTTACAGTACCTCTCTCTAACGGTGTCAGGTTACAGTACCTCTCTCTAACGTTGTCAGGTTACAGTACCTCTCTCTAACGTTGTCAGGTTACAGTACCTCTCTAACGTTGTCAGGTTACAGTACCTCTCTAACGTTGTCGGTTACAGTACCTCTCTCTAACGTTGTCAGGTTACAGTACCTCTCTCTAACGTTGTCAGTTTACAGTACCTCTCTCTAACGTTGTCAGGTTACAGTACCTCTCTCTAACGTTGTCAGGTTACAGTACCTCTCTCTAACGTTGTCAGGTTACAGTACCTCTCTCTAACGTTGTCAGGTTACAGTACCTCTCTCTAACGTTGTCAGGTTACAGTACCTCTCTCTAACGTTGTCAGTTACAGTACCTCTCTCTAACGTTGTCAGGTTACAGTACCTCTCTCTAACGGTGTCAGGTTACAGTACCTCTCTCTAACGTTGTCAGTTACAGTACCTCTCTCTAACGTTGTCAGGTTACAGTACCTCTCTCTAACGTTGTCAGGTTACAGTACCTCTCTCTAACGTTGTCAGGTTACAGTACCTCTCTCTAACGTTGTCAGGTTACAGTACCTCTCTCTAACGTTGTCAGGTTACAGTACCTCTCTCTAACGTTGTCAGGTTACAGTACCTCTCTCTAACGTTGTCAGGTTACAGTACCTCTCTAACGTTGTCAGTTACAGTACCTCTCTCTAACGTTGTCAGGTTACAGTACCTCTCTCTAACGTTGTCAGGTTACAGTACCTCTCTCTAACGTTGTCAGGTTACAGTACCTCTCTCTAACGTTGTCAGGTTACAGTACCTCTCTCTAACGTTGTCAGGTTACAGAACCTCTCTCTAACGTTGTCAGGTTACAGTACCTCTTTCTAACGTTGTCAGGTTACAGTACCTCTTTCTAATGTTGTCAGGTTACAGTACCTCTCTCTAACGTTGTCAGGTTAAAGTACCTCTCTCTAACGTTGTCAGGTTACAGTACCTCTCTAACGTTGTCAGGTTACAGTACCTCTCTCTAACGTTGTCAGTTACAGTACCTCTCTCTAACGTTGTCAGGTTACAGTACCTCTCTCTAACGTTGTCAGGTTACAGTACCTCTCTAACGTTGTCAGGTTACAGTTCCTCTCTCTAACGTTGTCAGGTTACAGTACCTCTCTCTAACGCTGTCAGTTACAGTACCTCTCTAACGTTGTCAGGTTACAGTACCTCTCTCTAACGTTGTCAGGTTACAGTACCTCTCTAACGTTGTCAGGTTACAGTACCTCTCTCTAACGTTGTCAGGTTACAGTACCTCTCTCTAACGTTGTCAGGTTACAGTACCTCTCTCTAACGTTGTCAGGTTACAGTACCTCTCTCTAACGTTGTCAGGTTACAGTACCTCTCTCTAACGTTGTCAGGTTACAGTCCCTCTCTCTAACGTTGTCAGGTTACAGTACCTCTCTCTAACGTTGTCAGTTACAGTACCTCTCTCTAACGTTGTCAGGTTACAGTACCTCTCTCTAACGTTGTCAGGTTACAGTACCTCTCTCTAACGTTGTCAGTTACAGTACCTCTCTCTAACGTTGTCAGTTACAGTACCTCTCTCTAACGCTGTCAGTTACAGTACCTCTATCTAACGTTGTCAGGTTACAGTACCTCTCTAACGTTGTCAGGTTACAGTACATCTCTAACGTTGTCAGGTTACAGTACCTCTCTAACGTTGTCAGGTTACAGTACCTCTCTCTAACGTTGTCAGGTTACAGTACCTCTCTCTAACGTTGTCAGGTTACAGTACCTCTCTCTAACGTTGTCAGGTTACAGTACCTCTCTCTAACATTGTCAGGTTACAGTACCTCTCTCTAACGTTGTCAGTTACAGTACCTCTCTCTAACGTTGTCAGGTTACAGTTCCTCTCTCTAACGTTGTCAGGTTACAGTACCTCTCTCTAACGCTGTCAGTTACAGTACCTCTATCTAACGTTGTCAGGTTACAGTACCTCTCTAACGTTGTCAGGTTACAGTACATCTCTAACGTTGTCAGGTTACAGTACCTCTCTAACGTTGTCAGGTTACAATACCTCTCTCTAATGTTGTCAGGTTACAGTACCTCTCTCTAACGTTGTCAGGTTACAGTACCTCTCTCTAACGTTGTCAGGTTACAGTACCTCTCTCTAACGTTGTCAGGTTACAGTACCTCTCTCTAACGTTGTCAGGTTACAGTACCTCTCTAAGCACCACAATTCCCCAGAGTCCCTGTTTCCCTGTCATACCAGAGCGTTGGTTTAAAGCTGTTGTCTTCCTGTCATACAGGGATGGTGCTTAATTGTCCCTATTAAAGAGGTTGACCTTGTTGAGATTTAATTAATTAGTGTTGTGTGAAGGTTATTTAGATTGGGAGATGTCCGTGCATCACAGACCCCTTGTCTTAACTCACCCTGGCAGACCAGAAGAACATTGGTCGTCATTCAACTGCTCGTGTGAAATATTAAATGTGATATTCTAGACATTTACGTCATGATGCTCATTGACTCGATGACCTGAGAGGTACACGTGCTGTACGGAAACGATTTAGTAAAATCAGGGTCTTAAGAAAGGTATTTGCCCGCAGTCGATATTGTACCATTCCATGTTTGACAGATTTTCCAGGATCTTCCGTGTTGTAAGTAAGTAGCCTTGTACGAACCTGGGCTTGTACGAGCCAGAACGGCTCGTACAACGGCTCGTCTTACTGTAGTGAGAGGCAGCTTGATGTACCAGTACACCCCCTGGACAGGACACTAGTCTATCTCCTGTTACTGTAGTGAGACAGCTAGATGTACCAGTACACCCCCTGGACAGGACACTAGTCTATCTCCTGTTACTGTAGTGAGACAGCTAGATGTACCAGTACACCCCCTGGACAGGACACTAGTCTATCTCCTGTTACTGTAGTGAGGCAGCTTGATGTACCAGTACACCCCCTGGACAGGACACTAGTCTATCTCCTGTTACTGTAGTGAGGCAGCTTGATGTACCAGTACACCCCCTGGACAGGACACTAGTCTATCTCCTGTTACTGTAGTGAGACAGCTAGATGTACCAGTACACCCCCTGGACAGGACACTAGTCTATCTCCTGTTTCTGTAGTGAGGCAGCTTGATATACCAGTACACCCCCTGGACAGGACACTAGTCTATCTCCTGTTACTGTAGTGAGGCAGCTTGATATACCAGTACACCCCCTGGACAGGACACTAGTCTATCTCCTGTTACTGTAGTGAGACAGCTAGATGTACCAGTACACCCCCTGGACAGGACACTAGTCTATCTCCTGTTACTGTAGTGAGACAGCTAGATGTACCAGTACACCCCCTGGACAGGACACTAGTCTATCTCCTGTTTCTGTAGTGAGGCAGCTAGATGTACCAGTACACCCCCTGGACAGGACACTAGTCTATCTCCTGTTTCTGTAGTGAGGCAGCTTGATATACCAGTACACCCCCTGGACAGGACACTAGTCTATCTCCTGTTTCTGTAGTGAGGCAGCTTGATATACCAGTACACCCCCTGACAGGACACTAGTCTATCTCCTGTTTCTGTAGTGAGGCAGCTTGATGTACCAGTACACCCCCTGGACAGGACACTAGTATATCTCCTGATACTGTAGTGAGGCAGCTTGATGTACCAGTACACCCCCTGGACAGGACACTAGTCTATCTCCTGTTACTGTAGTGAGGCAGCTTGATGTACCAGTACACCCCCTGGACAGGACACTAGTCTATCTCCTGTTACTGTAGTGAGGCAGCTTGATGTACCAGTACACCCCCTGGACAGGACACTAGTCTATCTCCTGTTTCTGTAGTGAGGCAGCTTGATATACCAGTACACCCCCTGGACAGGACACTAGGCTATCTCCTGTTTCTGTAGTGAGGCAGCTTGATGTACCAGTACACCCCCTGGACAGGACACTAGTCTACCACAGGACCTTGTCAATCACGTTTTAAAAAAATCATCCGATTAGAACAAATGTAGAATCTTGTAAACAAAAACACACCACGGCTGGACCACCCTGCACATTGATCCACATACCAAGGTCTCACCCATGGACATTATCTCATGCATAATGCAACTGTGGAGATGTAGGGATTGGGAATAGGGTACCATTTGGGACACATACCGGGTTGTCTCTGACTGGCAGAACCAATAGCAGAGAGGCTAATGGAGGTAGAGGTGTGGTGTACGTGTGGCAGGACCAATAGCAGTACGTCCTCGTTGCTTTGTTAGACAGCTGCAGAGAGGCGAATGGGAGTAGAGGTGTGGTGTACGTATGGTCACGCCAGAGCTGTAGATTACCAACACTAAATCCACTTATTTATACTGTATGAATCGATTTGGATAATGTACAGCAATCGCAGAATTAAACAAACAGAATCAATTAAAAAGACAGAAAACACCTACTTTAAATGTCACACTATTTCCAATATGTACACAAAACCACAAATATTAACACTTTCAAAGCATTCAAACATAAACGCAAAGTAAGAAAATTATTACAACCACATGCTGTACACACACTATCTCGTACAACATTATAGAGAAACACACACACGTCCACACCTGCTGCTGTCCCTGTAGAGATGAAGACAGAGGGGCCTTGGAGCCAAGTCCCAGCCAGGCAGAACCAGTCAAGATGGGTAGGAGTTCTCCAACCAACAAGAGACACACACCAGGGTAGACACACACACCAGGGTAGAGACACACACCAGGGTAGAGACACACACCAGAGTAGAGACACACACCAGAGTAGACACACCCATCTGTGGCATTGCTTTCAAAATGGCGTCATCACTGTCTTCAATATGATCATCCTCTTCATCATCATCATCGTCGTCGTCATCATCACTACCAATTTCATCACCATAACATCATTATCATCATCATTATCACCATAACAGCATTATCAGCATCACTATCATCATCGCTGTCACACCATTATCATTATCTCTATCACATAACACCATTATCATTATTGCTATCATCATCCCCATCACACCATTAGCATTATCGTCATCGCCACAACATCTGTATCATCATCGCCATAACATCATTATCATCATCATCATTGCATCATTATTGTCATCAGTATCATCATCACATCACACCATTATCGTCATCATTATCATCATCTCCATAACATCAGTATCATCATTGCAATAACATCATTATCATAATAATCATCACATCACACCCGTATCATCATTATTATCGTCATCACCATAACATCATTATCATCATCACCATAAATACATTTTCATTATCGCAATACCATCATTATCATCATCACCATAACATCATCACCATCATCATTATCATCATCACCATAACATCATCATTATCACCATCACGTCACACCATTATCATCATCGTTATCATCATTGACATCACATCATTATCAAGACCATCATCGTCATCAACATCACACCAATATCATCATTATCTTCACCACCATACCATCCTTATGATCATCACCATCACACTATTATTGTTTTTATCGTCACCATAACATCATCATCATCATCGTCATAACACCATTATCATTATCACCATCACCATCAAACCATTATCATCATCATCATCACTACCAATTTCATAACCATCACCATCATCATCACCATCATCATCATCACTACCAATGTCATCGCCATCATCATCACTACCAGTGTCATCACCATCATCATCATCATCATCATCATCACTACCAATGTCATCACCATCATTATTATCATTACAAACAATGTCATCACCATCAATCACTGCCAATGTCATCACCATCATTATCATCATCACTATCATCATCATCACCAGCATCAACATCATCATCACATCATCATCATCATCATCATCAATGTCATCACCAAATCATGTTTTGTATAGTAGCCTCCTAGAGAGACATACATTAGATATCAGAGGATCGCTCTGGGTCACAGAGTGTGTCTGGTCTGGAAGGACATGACTGTGATGGATATGTTCTGTGTCCCAATATGACCTCCTCTTCTTCACTCCTCCCTCCTGCCCTCCCTCCCTCCTCTCCTCCTGTTATCCCCCAACCTCAGGGGTAGGAGGCTGGGAAGGTGTTGCAGACGCAATTCTATAATATCAACAACAAAAGTTTCCTCCACCAGTGATCTGTCATGGAATTGAGAAACTTTGCTGAGGACTTGGAAAGACAGGCAACTGTTTCTACTTAAAACCTCTCTAGGCTAGGGGGCGGTATTTTCACGTCCGGATGAAAAGTGAGTCCAAAGGAAAATGCCTGCTACTCAGGCCCAGAAGCTAGGATATGCACATTATTAGTAGATTTGGATAGAAAACACTCTGAAATTTCTAAAACTGTTTGAATGATGTCTGTGAGTATAACATAACTTATTTGGCAGTTGAAACCCCGAGGACAAACCAACCAGGATAAAAAAAATTTAGGTCACTCTCTTTTCAATTAAATTTCTATGGGGATCTAGATTTCTAAGGCATTTGCTTGCAGTTCCTATATCTTCCACTAGATGTAAACAGTCTTTAGAAATTGGTTGATGTTTTTCCTTTGAGATATTAAGAAGTAGGGCTGTTCAGAACGAGGGTCGAGTTTAGTGTACTGTTGTGGTTGTGGCGCCTGACCTGAAAGCTCGCTCTACTTTGTTTTTATCTGCTATTGAATGCATTTTATCCCGTCTTAAATTTTATTGATTATTTACGTAATATACCTACAGTTGAATTAGGAAAGTTGTCTGAAATGTTTGGAAAATATTACAGGTAACTTATTAGATATTTTGTAGTCATGTTGCGCGAGTTGGAACCAGTGTTTTTTTGGATCAAACGGGCCAAATAAATTGACATTTTGGAAACATAACGACGGAATTAATCGAACAAAAGGACCATTTGTGATGTTTATGGGACATATTGGAGTGCCAACAGAAGAAGCTCGTCACAGAGCAAACAGAAAGAGGACTGACGGCGACAGTGATAGTGATAGTGGTTTCTGTAATGGAACAGAAAGGGGAATGAATTACATAACAGTAATAACAGTGATGGCTAGTAGCTATGTAGCATAGATTAGCATGCTGTGTGGCTAACAATGCGTATATGTAAACAGAAGCCACGTTGGATAAGGCCACAGGGGGCTGCCATATTAGGTTGCATAACAATTTAACAACACTGGCCGGCGGCCATCTTAAGGCCTATGGCAGTAATGGCTATCCGATATTTACATCCAAGCTTACAGTACAAACAGATATTAAGTGCCCTCTCCCAGTACAGTGCAGTTCCATAGTGTGTGTTGGGAGAGTCCAGGGCTGTAGGAGAAATGGTCCATGGGTTATGGTCCAGTGGTTGATGTGCAGGGCAGCGGTGTATGGTCTTCAGTCTGCCTCTGCTTGCTGAAGAGTGAGCTGGTCTGGACTTTGCTTTTATACTTGTCTATTGCCTATTGGACCTGCCTATTGGACAGATGCCCTGAGGAGATGCAGGTGGGCATGGTCAAAGTTTGTGTTTGGCGGTCAAATGTCCCAATCAGAAGTCGCTGTGTGTAGCACGTAACCGGAGTGCATCAGAGGTGCAAACAGAGGAGCCTGTAAACAATGGGGACCAATCCTGAGCATTTGTTCTCTGCAGGGTCAGGGAGTCAGGCAGAGTTGGGGGTTGGTAGGCTTCTTGTTTCCAGAGTTAGAGAGTGCTGTGAGTTAGTTTTCAGGAGAGGGACTATAAGGGTTTTCTATTATCACCATCACTCATCTTACTTTACAATCCATAAGCCACACACCAAGATCAATAACATCTGTGTGTCTATGCTACAAAACATTTATTTTAACAGTAAGCATAATTGTGTGTGTCTGTGTTTGTTTGCGTGTATGTGTGTGTTTAACTGTGACTCTAGCTCTGGGAGACTGTTCTATTCCCCATGGCGGCCTGAACCCCCTCAGCTAGCCTCAGGCGCTTTAGCCTCTCTGGGTAGAGGAATGGGTATGGCAAGGCCTGCTTGTATACAGACACACACACACACACACACACACACACACACACACACACACACACACACACACACACACACACACACACACACAGTGGGGAGTTAGCTGAGAGGAATAAGCAGAAGGGAGAGGAGAGTGCTAAGGCAACACCTGCTGTTTTGTAGCATGTCAGCCTGCCAGATAGTACCTCAGAGAGAATACTTTGTCTGTCTCAGAATACACTTTCTCTGTTTCTGTGTTCCTCCAACTACTGTCTCCTGCTCCATCCCACTAGCCCACACCTGTTCCACTGCCCTTACCTATTCCCCTCTGCTCCTGCCTATTCCCCTCTGCCTCCACCTGTTTCCTACTGCCCCCACATGTTCCCCTCTGCCCCTACCTGTTCCCCACCTGTTTCTCACTGCCCCCACCTGTTCCCCACTACCTCCACCTGTTTCCTACTGCCCCCACATGTTCCCCTCTGCCCCTACCTGTTCCCCACCTGTTCCCCACTGGCTTCACCTGTTCCCCACCTGTTCCCCACTGGCTTCACCTGTTCCCCACCTGTTCCCCACTGGCTTCACCTGTTCCCCTCTGCCCCTACCTGTTCCCCACCTGTTCCACACCTGTTCCCCACTGGCTTCACCTGTTCCACACCTGTTCCCCTCTGCCCCCAAATGTTCCCCACTACCTCCACCTGTTCACCACCTGTTCCCCACTGGCTTCACCTGTTCCCCACCTGTTCCCCACTGGCTTGGGGAACAGGTGGGGAACACTACCTCCCCTCCTGTTCCCCTCCTGCCCCCACCTGTTCCCCTCCTGTTCCCCTCTGCCTCCACCTGCTCCCCACCTGTTTCCCTCTGCCTCCACCTGTTCCCCTCCTGTTGCCCTCGGCCCCCTCCTGTTCCCCTCTGCCTCCACCTGTTCCCCTCCTGTTCCCCTCTGCCTCCACCTGCTCCCCACCTGTTCCCCTCGGCCTCCACCTGTTCCCCTCCTGTTGCCCTCGGCCCCCTCCTGTTCCCCTCTGCCTCCACCTGTTCCCCACCTGTTCCCCTCTGCCTCCACCTGTTCCCCTCCTGTTCCCCTTGGCCTCCACGTGTTCCCCACCTGTTGCCCTCTGCCTCCACCTGTTCCCCACCTGTTCCCCTCGGCCCCCACCTGTTCCCCTCTGCCTCCACCTGTTCCCCACCTGTTGCCCTCTGCCTCCACCTGTTCCCCTCTGCCTCCACCTGTTCCCCTATGCCCCCACCTGTTCCCCACCTCTTCACCCTCTGCCTCCACCTGTTACTTACCCGTTTCCCTCTGCCTCCACCTGTTCCCCACTACCTCCACCTGTTCCCCTCCTGTTGCCCTCTGCCTCCACCTGTTCCCCTCTGCCTCCACCTGTTCCCCTCCTGTTCCCCTCGGCCCCCACCTGTTCCCCACCTGTTCCCCTCTGCCTCCACCTGTACCCCTATGCCCCCACCTGTTCCCCACCTCTTCACCCTCTGCCTCCACCTGTTACTTACCGGTTTCCCTCTGCCTCCACCTGTTCCCCTCTGCCTCCACCTGTTCCCTTCTGCCTCCACCTGTACCCCTATGCCCCCACCTGTTCCCCACCTCTTCACCCTCTGCCTCCACCTGTTACTTACCCGTTTCCCTCTGCCTCCACCTGTTCCCCTCTGCCTCCACCTGTTCCCCACCTGTTCCCCTCTGCCTCCACCTGTACCCCTATGCCCCCACCTGTTCCCCACCTCTTCACCCTCTGCCTCCACCTGTTACTCACCTGTTTCCCTCTGCCTCCACCTGTTCCCCTCTGCCCCCACCTGTTCCCACTACCTCCACCTGTTCCCCACCTCTTCACCCTCTGCCTCCACCTGTTACTCACCTGTTTCCCTCTGCCTCCACCTGTTCCCCTCTGCCCCCACCTGTTCCCCACCTGTTTCCCTCTGCCTCCACCTGTTCCCCTCTGCCCCCACCTGTTCCCCACCTGTTTCCCTCTGCCTCCACCTGTTTCCCTCTGCCTCCACCTGTTACTCACCTGTTTCCCTCTGCCTCCACCTGTTCCCCTCTGCCCCCACCTGTTCCCCACCTGTTGCCCTCGGCCCCCACCTGTTCCCCTCTGCCCCCACCTGTTCCCCACTTCCTCCACCTGTTCCCCACCTCTTCACCCTCTGCCTCCACCTGTTACTTACCCGTTCCCCTCTGCCTCCACCTGTTCCCCTCCTGTTCCCCTCTGCCCCCACCTGTTCCCCACCTGTTGCCCTCGGCCCCCACCTGTTCCCCTCTGCCCCCACCTGTTCCCCACTTCCTCCACCTGTTCCCCACCTCTTCACCCTCTGCCTCCACCTGTTACTTACCCGTTCCCTTCTGCCTCCACCTGTTCCCCTCCTGTTCCCCTCTGCCCACACCTGTTCCCCACCTGTTGCCCTCTGCCTCCACCTGTTCCCCTCTGCCTCCACCTGTTCCCCTCTGCCTCCACCTGTTCCCCACCTGTTCCCCTCTGCCTCCACCTGTTCCCCACCTGTTCCCCTCTGCCTCCACCTGTTCCCCAAGCCCCCACCTGTTCCCCACCTCTTCACCCTCTGCCTCCACCTGTTACTTACCCGTTTCCCTCTGCCTCCACCTGTTCCCCACTACCTCCACCTGTTCCCCTCCTGTTAGCCTCTGCCTCCACCTGTTCCCCTCTGCCTCCACCTGTTCCCCTCCTGTTCCCCTCTGCCTCCACCTGTTCCTCTGCCCCCACCTGTTCCCCACTTCCTTTCCCTCTGCCTCCACCTGGTCCCCACTTGTTGCCCTCTGCCTCCACCTGTTCCCCACCTTTTTCCCTCTGCCTCCACCTGTTCCCCTCTGCCTCCACCTGTTCCCCTCTGCCTCCATCTGTTCCCACTACCTCCCCTCCTGGGCAGGAGCAGGAGGGGAACAGCTGTTACTTACCCGTTTCCCTCTGCCTCCACCTGTTTCCCTTGGCCTCCACCTGTTCCCCACCTGTTGCCCTCTGCCCCCACCTGTTCCCCACCTGTTCCCCTCTGCCCCCACCTGTTACTCACCTGTTCCCCACTGCCCCCACCTGTTCCCCACTGCCTCCACCTGTTCCCCATCTGTTTCCCACTGCCTCCACCTGTTCCCCACCTGTTTCCCACTGCTTCCACCTGTTACTCACCTGTTCCCCACTGCCCCCACTTGTTCCCCACTGCCTCCACCTGTTCCCCACCTGTTCTCCACTGCCTCCGCCTGTTCTCCACCTGTTTCCCACTGCCTCCATCTGTTTCCCACTGCCTCCACCTGTTCCCCACCTCTTCCCCACTGCCTCCACCTGTTCCCCACCTGTTTCCCACTGCCTCCACCTGTTCTCCACCTGTTTCCCTCTGCCTCTACAGAATCTTACATCGGAGAGATTGGGTAAAGTTGTCTGCTTCCCATGTATGCCAAGTCCCGTTAGATAGCTTTTCCAAGCCAACTTACATGTTTTAAGTATACACAATATTCGCATTTCAGCACAGACATACAAAACACACTGACGCAAAACACAAACCCACACACGCTCCAGTGTTTAGAGGGACTCATTGAATCTTACATTTGTTGTGGTTGTGGTGGCTGGCTGTGTTTGTTACTGTTTCAGATTGCGATGACTGGGGTCGCGCTGCCGAGGTCACTTCAATGAATTTGAGACGCAGACTGGAATAAACAATGACTCCACTCGGGAACAAAGACATACACTTACTCATCTGTTTCACAATTGTTATTGTGCAGTTGAAAATAAAGTGTGTTTAAAAGCACATTTATGATTTCTTGTTGAGAGAAGCACAGGCCTAAAGCTGTCATGACCTTTGGAAAGTGAAATAGAATGTCATGGAAACAAGGTTCTGGGCTGCATTGGGATGTTTCTGTTAACAGATGTAACATTAGCAATGTAGAATCGATGTGATTGGTTCGTACACACACACACACACAAATATGCATGCACACAGGTGCACTTTATATGGACACACACTTCAGACATTTTCTCACACTGCAGGGAGTAAAACATATACAGTGACATCCGAAAGTATTCACCCCCCTTGGCATTTTTCCTATTTTGCTGACTTACAGCCTGGAATTAAAATCGATTTTGTTGGGGGATTTGTATCATTTGATTTACACAACATGCCAACCACTTTGAAGATGCAAAATATTTTTTATTGTGAAACAAACAAGAAATAAGACAACAAAACTGAAAATATGAGCGTGCATAGCTATTCACCCATCCAAAGTCAATACTTTGTAGAGCCACCTTTTGCAGCAATTACAGCTGCAAGACTCTTGGGGTATGTCTCTCCAAGCTTGGCACATCTAGCCTCTGGGATTTTTGCCCATTATTCAAGGCAATACTTCTGCAGCTCCTTCGAGTTGGATGGGTTCTACTGGTGTACAGCAATCTTTAAGTCATACCAAAGATTCTCAATTGGATTGAGGTCTGGGCTTTGACTAGGCCATTAATGTTTCCCCTTAAACCACTCAATTGTTGCTTTAGCAGTATGCTTAGGGTCATTGTCTTGCTGGAAGTTGAACCTCTGTCCCAGTCTCAAATCTGTGGAAGACTGAACCAGGTTTCCCTCAAGAATTTCTCTGTATTTAGGGCCAACCATCATTCCTTCAATTCTGAACAGTTTCCCAGTCTCTGCCGATGAAAACCATCCCCACAGCATGATGCTGCCACCACCATGCTTCACTGTGGGGATGGTGTTCTCGGGGTGAAGGGAGGTGTTTGGTTTGCGTCAGACATACCATTTCCCTTGATAGCTAAAAAGCTAAATTTAGTCTCATATGACCAGAGTACCTTCTTCCATGTCTTTGGGGAGTCTCCCACATAACTTTGGCGAACACCAAACGTGTTTGCTTATTTTTTTCTTTAAGCAATGGCTTTATTCTGGCCACTCTTCCATAAAGCCCAGCTCTGTGGAGTGTAAGGCTTAAAGTGGTCCTATGGACAGACACTCCAATCTCTGCTGTGGAGCTTTCAGGGATTTTATTGGTCTCTTTGTTGCCTTTCTGATTTCTGCACTCCTTGCCGGGTCCGTGAGTTCTGTTGGGCAGCCCTCTCTTGGCAGGTTTGTTGTGATGCCAGGTTCTTTCCATTTAAAAAAAATGGATTGAATGGTGCTCCGTGGGATGTTCAAAGTTTCTGATATTTTTTTATAACTCAACCCTGATCTGTACTTCTCCACAAAAGTTCCTGACCTGTTTGGAGAGCTCCTTGGTCTTCATAGTGCCGCTTGCTTGGTGGTGCCGCTTGCTTAGTGGTGTTGCAGACTCTGATGCCTTTCAGAACAGGTATTTATGTACTGAGATCATGTGACAGATCATGTGAACACTTAGATTGCACACTGGTGGACTTTATTTAACTATTTATGTGACTTCTGAAGGTAATTGGTTGCATCAGATCTTATTGAGGGGCTTCATAGCAAAGGTGGTGAGTACATATGCACGCACCACTTCTCCATTATAACTTCTCCAAGTTATTTTATTCATTTCAATTCACCAATTTTGACTATTTTGTGTATGTCCATTACATGAGTAACAAATAAAAATCCATTTGAATTACAGGTTGTAATGCAACAAAATAGGAAAAACGCCAAGGGGGTGAATACTTTTGCAAGGCACTGTAGCCAATGTTCCCTTGGTGTTGTTGTCATAGAGTTGCAGATTAACATGCAGAAAATAGCTCAAATGAGTGTGCTTGCTAACATGTAAACACACAAGTATGTACATTATGTCTACAAAGCCCTGTGGATATGTTGTTGTGCTATATCACCTTTGCATGATTAGTTCACATACGTCACTGACTGGCTCGATTCGGTCCGATGTAGCAACATTTGAAATTATGTTTTTTACATTGGATAAAAGTAGAGACTAGAAAATGGTATATCATACACTACAGTTGAGGAACAAAAATTGGGAAGTTATTCTGCCTTGAAAGATGATACATCTATATCCCCACTTTTGAGAAAATGGCCCTTGAATGTTTTGGTAAACCTACTAGAGAACTCTTCTTTATAGATTCACATCTGGCCATGTGCTAGGATGGTAGGATACTAAACAACTAAATATTTCAAGACTAAAGGCTGGTTTATACTATGTCTATCGACATGTCTGTAGACTGTTGTCGCAGTGACATCGTGAACATTATATTGTTGTCCGAAATCAAACTTGTCATTTCCGTTATGAAAAAGTATAAAAACAAAAACGACAACAGCCTGGTGGTCCAAAATAGCATAACAGGTGTATTTTAACACCAGTAAACCCATCCGTTAATTAATTGAGTAGATGTCAATCTAGCAAACCAGGCAACTAAAAGCTACTTTCTAAACAATGTTTGGTTCATTTGTAGACTGTTAGCTAGCAAATGTTAGGCTAGTTGGCTAGCCAGTTCAAATAATGACAATATCATGTAGCTGACAACGTTTTAAAGTCAGCTATTTTGTTTTGATTATTACAGAAAAATAACCTAACAACAAGATGATTATTTACAAGTAAATGGCGAGCTAATTACAGAAAATAGATTATGGTTGTGAGTGTGACACAATAAAAGCAGGGAATCTACCTGAGAATTTTAGAACTTGGACACTGTCTCATTGGACTAACGTTATATCCTAATTTGACTTTAGTGCAGGTCATGTTGTTCTTCACATTACCGTCTCTGGTAAACACACACTAAATGAAATACAATCTAAGTTTATTTGTCACATGCACAGGATACAGAAGGTGTAAAAGATACAGTGAATTGGTTACTTGCATAGTGGAGTCTTTTATCATAATCCCAACTCATAACATTGCATCCTTGCATGAATCTGCAGGTAGCTGCAGGTAGCATAAACTAACTAACTAGGTTCAATGTTAGGCTAAACTAGCAATGCAAATGGCTATGAGATGCAAATATTATTACTACACAGATCATAACGTAACGTCAGCGAGCAAGCCAGCCAGCTAATGTTAGCTAGCTAACAGTACACTTGAACTTGGCATGAAAACGATTTTCTGACCAAATTAGATATGTGTAATATCTGAAAATGTAGCTAGCTAAACTCACTTACCCGTATACATGGATGGACGCTTCTCCCTCTGTCACGGATGCCATGGTTGCCTTTAGTTTGAAGATGTAATCCGGAGACAGGTATTTTATACATCAGCCTTCTGTGTGTTTCCTTTTCGACTCCCTCCGCATATTTGCAATCAAAAGCCAGAGTTTTTCTGCAGCTAAACCAACTAGTTTCAAAATGTAACAATTTTATTCATATTTACAGATGGCATACTCATTTGTTATTAAGGCACATGAAAGTTAACATGTTCCAGGAGGCATTTTTGCCCCAAAATAAACGTTTACGTTCAAATGCCTGTCTTGTGAAATGGTGACCCGCAACACACTGTACACCTAGTTTCTTGAGATGAGTCATAAATATGAGTCATAAATATATATATTCACTTGAATAGTGGGAATGTGTTTTTAAATAAAGCATGAATGGTTACAATCCAATGCATTGACTGATGGAGGCCATTGTAAATGTCCCTCCGAAGCCTATTTAATTAATATGTACTCTCCATCTCAGTACATTGAAGTGAGAAAAAAAAAGATGAGAAGCAAAGCCCTTTCATAGTAATAACAAACAATCAGATGGATTCACAGTGTTCTCTGAGCATTATAAAAGTTACATTAGCAGAGCCATCCATAATGAAAATTGCAGAACTCCACACTGTCATCATTAATAGGGTGTTTGATTAAAACAAAGGAAGCTGAAAAGGCCACACTAATCCACGTGCAGACAAGCGCACACACACACACACACACACACACACACACACACACACACACACACACACACACACACACACACACACACACACACACACACACACACACACACACACACAATATTTGAAGTAAACACACATACACGCACACAGAAACTCACTTGCATGAAAAGGCCAATCGTATCCTCTGTCTGCTGGTCTGGTTTATAATTATGTACACTGATTGCCCTATGGGCGCAAGCCTGGTTTTTCAGAAGAAACAGACAGAGACAGAGTGACACAAGCATAGAAATGGAGCCACAAAAGGGACAAGGCTTTCAAACCACATCTCAATAACAACTTCTATCACTTTTAAAATTACCTTTACTACTACTACTGTTGCTGCTGCTGCTACTACTGCTAGTACTAATACTACTACTACTACTACTACTGCTAGTACTAATACTACTACTACTACTGTTGCTACTACTACTGCTAGTACTACTACTACTACTACTACTACTAGTACTAATACTACTACTACTACTACTACTGCTAGTACTAATACTACTATTACTACTACTGTTGCTGCTGCTACTACTACTGCTAGTACTAATACTACTAATACTACTACTGTTGCTGCTGCTACTACTACTGCTAGTACTACTACTACTACTACTATTGCTAGTACTAATACTACTACTACTACTACTGCTAGTACTAATACTACTACTACTGCTAGTACTAATACTACTACTACTACTACTGTTGCTGCTGCTACTACTACTGCTAGTACTAATACTACTACTACTACTGTTGCTGCTGCTACTACTACTGCTAGTACTACTACTACTACTACTACTACTACTACTGCTAGTACTAATACTACTATTACTACTACTGTTGCTGCTGCTACTATTACTGCTAGTACTAATACTACTAATACTACTACTGTTGCTGCTGCTACTACTACTGCTAGTACTAATACTACTACTACTACTACTACTGTTGCTGCTGCTACTACTACTGCTAGTACTAATACTACTACTACTACTGCTAGTACTAATACTACCACTACTACTACTGTTGTTGCTGCTAGTATGAATACTAATACTACTACTACTACTGGTGCTACTGCTACCACTGCTGCTGGTACTAATACTACTACTACTACTACTACTACTACTACTACTACTACGTCTGCTAGTACTACTACTACTACTGCTCATAATGCTACTACAACTACTACTACTACTGCCAGTACTAATACTACTACTACTAGTACTAATACTACTACTACTACTGCTAGTACTAATACTACTGCGGCTAGTACTAATACTACTACTGCTACTACTACTGCTACTACTGCTGCTACTACTACTACTGCTGCTGCTGCTACTACTACCACTGCTAATGCTACTGCTACTGATACTACTACTACTATTACTGTTACTACTCCTACTACAACTACTAATGCTACTGCTGCTACTACTACTACTGCTAGTACTAATACTCTTGGCTACTACGACTACTACTACTACTGCTTATGGTACTACTACTACTACTATGACTACTACTACAACTACAACTACTACTGATAGTACTACTGCTACTGCTACTACTACTGCTAGTTTTATTACTCTACTACTACTACTACTACTGCTGCTGCTGCTACTACCACTACTACTACTACTTCTACTGCTATTACTACTACTGCTACTACTACCACTACTACTGCTAGTACTATACTCTCTACTACTACTACTACTACTACTACTACTACTGCTGCTACGACTATTACTACTACTGCTACTACTACTACTACTATTATTACTGCTACTACTACTATTCTGAGGTCAATGCTAATACGACAGCAGGTAGCCTAGAGGTTTAAAGTGTTGGTTTCGGCTGCTGGATCGAATCCCTGAGCCGACTCATTGAAAAATCTGTTGATGTGCCCTTGAGCCAGGCCCTCAAACTAACTACTCCTGTAAATTGTCTGGCTTAATGTGTCTGCTAAATGACAAAAACAATTATACCGGTTGAAAATGGATTGTGACAAGTCTCTGCCACCACCTGAACTCAGTTAACCTGTTTTGGCTGCAGCCCGACGTCGGTACACTTATGACAACATCCAGCTCAAGTGCAGGGCGCGAAATTCAAAAGATATTTTTTTTTTATATTTAACTTTCACACATTAAATGCCTGACAGGTAGTGTGTGAGTGTTGGTATGGAGAGTCAGGACCCAGGAGCAGCCCAATGCCCATACCACTGGACTCAGAGAGAGAGATACTGTATAACCAATCAATTGACGTCCTCAAATGTTCCTACTGTATAACCAATCAGACTGTCTTTCTGAACGGATCAATGTACAGTATTGGGACGGCGTTGTAGCCTTTGTTATTTTCCCAGCTTCATCTCCTGTGATATTTGATTGGTCTCATTTGTTGTGTCTAGTGTTCTGTAATAAATCGTTTGTTAAACCAGTGCGTTCACGTCTGCTTTCTGCACAATAAAAAAAATTATGGAACGCCAGACAAGTTTATTGGTATTGAAAGATTGAATAGTCTGTATGTCACTCACAAAGGAACACAAACACAACAGAAGGCCGTTCCATAAAGACTGTCGTGCAATCAGAATGGGCCATTCTCAGGGATAATTGCTTCTCTTTTTCGAGATTTGAAATAATGTAACTTATGGTAATGTTGCACAGTGTTTCTAAATGACTATGGTGCCTGGATAGTTACTCTCAGCGCATACTGATGACTCTATGTGTGTGTGTGTGTGTGTGTGTGTGTGTGTATGTGTATGTGTATGTGTATGTTTATGTGTGTGTGTGTGTGTGTGTGTGTGTGTGTGTGTGTGTGTGTGTGTGTGTGTGTGTGTGTGTGTGTGTGCAGCATACTGATGATTGCACTTCCTGGGCTTGATGAATGCAAATTAGGTCAATACAAACTTTAAAGAAACATTCTATGTAATAAAAAAGATAAGACTTTCTCATCAACTTGTCTGAATATGGGAGTGCAAACATGTTTGTGTTTGTTTTTGATGCCGAAGCGAGCAAACGGCTAGAGTGATTTTAATTCCACTGAATGACCTTGTGATAATAACTTACTCAGACTTACTTATCTGTTTAAATGGAGGGACATGGTGCTGCTCTGCACAGCCAGAGAGGGTAGAGGAAAATCCACTATTATAAGCTCTAAGACTGTCATTGACTGGTTAGAAACCTCCAGGGGTCAATGCAAAAAATATCATCACCAGACAATCATATAGGATCATATGCAACAATACAGTATAGTGCTTTAGCTAGTTCCCTTTTGTTAAACCAACAGATGTAGGATCTGAATTTGGTCAGTCTTGTCTTGAAGATAGTTTTCCTGCACATCATGAAAT